>NW_024350325.1:10713554-10754762 GCF_902729225.1 Pteropus medius | reverse complement strand
ACTCATGATATTTCACAAGGGTTGAATTGCCCTAATTGGGAGATGTAAAAGACTCAGCTCCTCTCCATAGGAAATACATGGCTGATGACTTTAAATAGTCTTCAGGGATCTGAAACCTTAGTAATTAGACATTCCTGCTTTGGGAAGGGAATCAGCTCCTGAACTCCATAATCAATAACCAACAGAAAATGGAAAGCAGAATGTTCTGGGGTAGAACCCAATGCTTACAAAACTCAGGCAGTGCCTGAGGTATGGCTCTCAACCATGGGGAGGGATTAAGCCCTGTCACAGGGCACCCAAGTGCTAGTGCCTGATCAACAAAAAGAATCTAAAATGAAACTAAATAATAGGTGTCAATCTTAATCCAATTACCCAGAGAACCCCCTTCCTAAAAAGAAAACTTACCTGAGAAGGTGTTTCTACTCCCTGGAATTTAGTGCTGGAGGTTTTATCTGTTCGTCGTTCTCCAAAATAATAAAGGCTGTCCTATAGAAATGGGGACAATTCAATCATTGTTCATCTGCACTTTCAGGCATTCTTAAAGTTTCTAAGGGCACATTATTTTCCTAAGTCAGAGGTCTTTGGGCAGAAGCTTCCCAAAATAACAAAATTAACAAAGCCACATTAAGGCCTGCTCTCATTCAAAGATTCATAAAGACATGGGATTTTAGAGATGGAAAGACCTTAGAGATCATTTGGTCCTTCTTCCTACCTTTCCATTTTACAAATGGAGAAGACTGAGATCAAAAGAAAACCAAGTGACCTGTCACAGAGATGTATGCAGCCACTTTGAGAAAGCACAGGCCTAGAGCGCAGGTCTCCGATCTCAGTCTAAGGCTCTGGATCAATGGCTTCAGACGGTTTATTTTTAAAGCTACAATCCACATTAATAAACCTAGGAGATACCTAAACACAACTGAAACAAAAGTTTCACAAAACAATATTTACTTCTTGATATTTTCCAATCTATTCCATTAAAAAAAATACTAGTCACAAGTCAATAAGCTGATTTTACAACTCTGATAGATTGTGATCCATAGTTTGAAAAATGTTGTCCTAGAACATCCATTTTCATGACCTGTGTGTCACAAATTAGAAAAAAAAGAAAATGATAGAATTAAGAGTGTTGAGCATTGTGCATAACAGTTTCTCTTAACTAGATTGCAGGCCAGGTGAGGAGCAGAGCTACTAGGAGTGTGTCCTCTAAGAAGTAACTTCTCAACAAGATCATGGCAGGAAAAACGACTGAGCATCCTGTTTTAAGAAGCAGAGAAAGCCCATCCTGTCTTCTCCGAAATTTCCAGGGGCAGAGACCCCACAGATATTGACTATGCAAAGATAATAGCATTCAGGAGAGACTTTGTTTTGAGTTGGAAAAAGCTACCTTTTATTCATCTAGCACTTCTAAAGATGTTCAGGGTCTTTAGAACAGTGGTCCCTAACCTTTTTGGCACATGGGACCAGTGCTCCTATGAGAATCTAATGCCTGATGATCTGAGATGGAGCTGAGGTGGTAAAGCTAGCGCTGGGGAGCGGCTGCAAATACAGATGAAGCTTCACTTGCTTGCCCACCGGTACTGGTCCGCAGCCCAGGCGTTGGGGAGCCCTGCTTTAGAGAACTTATCTAATCAATCTTGATACTATTCTAGTGAGAAAGGAGGAAGTCTCACAATTGGTGGGAGTAAGAGCAGGCCAGACTAGGTGAGGCAAGCGAAGCATCTTGACTGCTGAGTTTTTTCTGCACTTGCATAACTCAGTGACTTTACTCATCTCACCTTAATCTTGCCCCACTGGGTCCTGTCTTTAAAATGTTGATGTTGTATACATCATGGATTTTTTGCATTAATTTTGATTCTAAAAATACTGCATTCGAATATTATTTATCTTATGAGACTTTTGGCATTCTTTTAAATTTGTGCCCAAGGTGAGTGTCTTATTGACCATACCCTAGTCCTGGCCCAGAGTAAGAGGTATCTAGGTCAGTTAATAACTAACACAAGTTAAATAAAGAAGTAGTAAGACCAGGATTTCTAATAACAGCCTCTCTAATTACAATTTCATTAAGTACCATGACTCATGATCTTATCCTACTAGTGATGTTTCAGAACCAGCATAAGACAAAATTTATAGTAGCATCTTTCATACCTCTGCAGTTTTAAATATTTCACTGACAATTAGGCAGACACACACCATAGTTCCAGTTCTTCCTAGAAAAGGAAAAAAGTTATTTGATGAAGCCTTGATCATGGTAGTACTTGGCATAAAAATACTCTTAGAAATATTAAGAGTTCATTTTGGCTTGATTTTCTTTTGCTCTGAAAGTGTTTGTTCAGAAATTTTCAATTCAGAAATAGCCAAAGCTGTTTCACTGCCCTGAGGTTCCACCTGGAATTCTTCCTAACCATGTGCATGAATGCTCATGTGCTTGTGTCCATTGTTCACTATTGCTGGGGGCTGCAGTCATATGCAGAGACAATCCCCTCCACTCTAGGACTCTAATGCTAAAGAGCCACTCACCAATTTAGAATTAATTACACACTCTGTTTTTCTAACTAATATCAATAAAAGAACATAGTTAGAACCCAAAATACCATCTAACATTTACAATGCTCATTTTCATTCCATTTTAGTTTTTAAGTGTGTTACAAAACATATATAAAAATAGAGAACAGTGTAATGAATGTCCATATATCTGTTCCCAAGATTCCATAATTTCATATTATATTGTTGCACTTGTTTAATTTCTCTCACTTCCCTCCCTTCTTCCCTCTCTCCCTCACTCTTTCTTCCTCCCATCTCTCTTTCTTCTATAGAATTCTAAAGCAAACCTTTGATTTTATGTCACTTCATCTTCAAAGTCACTTATGTTTTATTCCAATTTATATTTTTGTCCTTCCATACAAAACTTGAGTTAAAAAATATGTTGCTTTTTTCATTTTTACAATGATCTGTAGCTTTTGTCTACCAGTATATGTTGAACTTATTTTATATAATTCCAAACTTATCCTTTTAACTTGAGATGTACTCTATTTTCTATTCTATCTTTTTTAAATGAACTACTAAACTTATTTTGCAACCTATAGTTTGAAAACCACTATTCTAAGCCACGTACATCCAAAGAGAATTTTGTACCACCTTGTGCTGTGATAAACAAAAATTTCTTGCTAAAGGAGGCTACTGACCATTAATAACTTGGCTTTCAGTTGTATAGACTGTTAACATTTTAGTTTTGGAGGACATCTCTCGGTCTCTATAACTTTGATATTTTCTCATTTGAAAAAACTTTTGCAGATTCATATCCTTGTGGTTGTGGATAGGTACAACTGCAAACATAGTAGATGTCCTCTTATCCAATCAAGTCAGGTACAGCAGGGAATCATAAAGATGATATTGTTTTCAATATTTTATTTTAACTTAAAACATAAATGTACATTTATTCACTAAACTTCTGATATTGGACAAAGGTTTTAACTTTTTAAAGTATTAACCCTCCCCCACCAACACACACATTCCAACTGGAGGTCTTTCATGGAAAGGCCAGGCTCATGGTATAAACCACGGCATCCTCTATAATTTTAGTTTCAGATTCTCTAAAGCAATCTAGGTACATAATTCTTCTAGATTTTACTACTGGAATTTTTCCCTCAATGTTTTACATTAGTCTTATTTGCATTTAACTCAACTTCAATTTTAGTTATAGCCATTCAACTTCATTGAATCTTCTTGGAACATTCAACTTAGGTTTCATAACACTATAACTCTTACCGTTCATTCTGATATTTTATAGATCTATATAATACTTGATTATTTGACATAAGTATAATAACAAGTGGAAGTGGCAGTCACTGGTGGAAGTAGAAACATTAGATGGAATTAGATGGAAGTCAGTAAGAAAGCTGATGTCAGCAGAAGCATTGTGTGCCTCTCAATGTAATACAATTCTTGGCTTTTATAATGATAATAACTAACATTTGGGTAATGCTTTACAGATCTCATATAATCTTTGCAACTACTCTGTGAGATAAATAACATGGCATAACAAAAGAGAAACTGAGATTCTGCAAGTTTAAGAAATTTTCACATAGTCAAATAGCAAGATATATTAATGACAGCTTATATGACCTTTTACAGTAATTCTTAAGCTTTGTTGTTTCTCAAGCTATGTCCATCACCTCTCCCCACAATGCAGAACTTATAATCTAAATTCTTGAATCTTTAAGCAGAGCACTGAGGTGATCTTGTAGAAACCAAGAATGGTAGGGTGTGTGTGTGTGTGTGTGTGTGTGTGTGCCCGTGTGTGTGTGTCTGTGCGTGTGTATCCTTTAGAGTTGTTTAAGGCACTTAAAATGTAACCAAAAGAATTGCTTATTCGAGATATTCAGACCAAAATAGCCTTTTGTCAGTTCGACTGCCTCATCTGGTACAATGAACATCTCAAATGAAGATGTACTTTGTAGTATTCATTAAAAGACTTTGAAAGAACTAGAGAATCTTAAACTTTCACCCCTACTATTTAAATAAAAACATGCACATCGTATGCCTACTAGAAAAAAGCAAGAAAGATAGGTTTGCTGTTAAAAACTCATAGTACAGGGTTGATAGATAATAATAATGGTCAACATTATTGAGCCATTTCCACTTCTTACCAGATACTTTTCACATTTCATTTAATCCCCATAGAGTGACTATGAGGTTGGCACTGTTGTCATCCACATTTCACATGTTAGAAAACTAAGGCATGGTAAGTTTAAGTATTTTGCTAAATGCCACACAATTGTTTAATGGCATAGTTGAGATTTGAACTCAGATATGTTATTTCAAAGCCTATGTGTTTAATCACTATGTTCTGATATTTGGAACTTTTCAACTTTCTTTTTCTCTTTCAAGCAGACAAAAAAGAACAATTGAAAAGGATAGTCAAAACATTGGTGAAAGACATCTATAAAAAGAGCTGAATAATCTATGAGAGTTCTCAGTTAATTCTAGTTCTTGTACCCAGTAGACTTTATACCCAGAAAACTTAGAATTCCTTACTGGACAAACTTGCCAAAGAGATGGCTCGCCATGGTAGAGAAGATGAGAGGTGCCTAGAACTGATTTCTAGAACTGATTTCACTTCCTACTTTAAAAATCATGAAGTGGGAGATTTCTACAATTGTAACCTTGGTGTTAAATCAGGGAGAAATTTTAACGCAGATATACTTAAAAGGATTGGTTGTGTGCACATAGATGAAGAAAAGCCATGATCACTCAGGTCCAACATGAATTTTCCAAGTCCTGACAGATTTACTTCATTTATTTTTTGATGTTTTCATGATATTCTTTATACTTTCTGTCTGGACTCCTTGTATGACATCTCTGCTCAATATCATTTTATTAATAAGATCTTCTTTGACCATCTACATATCAATTAGCAACCTCTCCCTCACTTCATATTCTCCTTATTTTTTTAAGTTGCATGTGTCACTATATAATACATATTATTTTTTTCTTTGTAACCAATAGAATGTGGTCTCCGTGGGAGAATGTATGTGTCTGTTTAGTACACTACCGCATACCCTGCATCTAGACAGTATCTGGTGTTCAATACATAAATGAATGACTATATCTACTGTTTCAATTTATCGTGACATCCAGTCTCATGACGACTCTTTTTTCTCATTTTGTTTTCACCTCCTCATCCACCTAGGTGCACAATGGACAATTTCAATATTTGTTTTACCAATACAGAACAACATTGCCGACATTGCCTTTCTTGTTTCTGGGTCCTTTTGCTGTACTCACCCTGTAAAAACCTAACACTGGATTAACTAGGGCACCCACTCCCTCCATTCCTACACCAGAAATAGAGACATCAGAGATGCTGAGAGCTGCTAAAGAGAAATCACACAACTTTTCATATTGCTAATAATGTAAATTAATGATCTTAAGCTAGGTCCTTAGTATAGACACTTCTATATGTTGCTAGTCAGTACCTTTTCTTGGTTTCTTTAAAATCTGGTTAAAATTTCTCCTACATTCCTTAAGTTTCCAACTCAACTACCTTCCCACTGACTCTTAGTTTGTGTCTTCATTTCTTTTTCACAGAGGCGAGATCTCCCTTATCTTGTTGCCTCCCTGAGTGCCCCCTACAAGCTTCCAGTGCCTACATCTGTCTTTTCCTCTTCTCGCTTGTGGGGACTTTCTCCTCTTAATTCAGCTAACCTCCACTTAGGTTCTGGACTCCATCCTTTTCTCTCAACTCAGTGTCTTGACTTCTTCAGTCTTCACTTTCTGTATCTTCAATTTCTCTCCGTCTCTCTGTCTCTCCCCCACCCTTCCCTTGGCAAATAAATTAGTCAGGTCCCCTCACCCTATCTTATAAACAACACTCTATTGGCCCCAACTGCCTAAACAGTTAACTTCTCTCTGTCCTTTCACAGCCAAGCTCATTGAATACCTAGTCTATACTGGCTATTGCCACTTCCTCCTCATCAATGATCCTAGTGCTGGATATCTTTAGAATCCTTTTAAACAATTATAATAGCTACCATTTAGTCACTGTTTACTATGTATCAGATGTTCTACTATACATTTTAATATGCATGATCTCATTTTAGTTTCATGACAATCCTCTATGATAGGCATTACAATTCCCACTTTACAGATGGGAAAAGGGAGGCTTAGAATTGTTGTGTAATGCACCCAAGTGGGTTAGCAATGGTTCTAGGATTTAAATGTAGGACAGTTTAATGCGAATCATCACACTATTAGCATTGGCATAATAGTAGACATACTTTGAGGAACACTGTTCTATAACATTTGTTAAGTTTTTATTGCTTTCCAATTTTATTTTAAAATGCTATCTTACAGTAATTGTTTTTTATATTTTTTTACATTGTACAATTCAATGAGTTATTTTCCAATTATAGTTGGCATACAATAATATATCTCCATGACTATTTTGTATCTGTCCATTTGTACTTCTTAATCCCTTTGCCCTTTTTCACCATCCCCTCAACCCCGCTTCCCATATAGTAGCCTTCAAATTTTCTTTGCATCTGTGGGTTTGTTTCCATTTTTGTTGTCGTCATTTATTTTGTTCTTTAGATCGGACATGTGTGTGAAATCATGTAGTATTTGTCTTTCTCTGACTTCATTCAGCGCAATAACCTCTAGGTCCATCAAGGCAATATAGTTTTCAATGCCCTTCCTTTTAGTCTGTGTGTGTCTCTGAATCTGAAGTGGGTCTCCTGTAGACAGCATCTATATAGGTCTTATTTTCTCATCCATTCAGTTTCCCTGTCTTTTGGTTAGAGCACTTAATTCTTTTCCATTCAAAGTACTTTTTCATAAATATGTAGTTATCATCATGCTTTATTCATGTTTTTGATATATGTTTTTTCTTCTTAAAGAAGTTTCTCCAACAATTCCTGTAATACTGGCTTGGTATTGATGAATTCCTTTGGCAGATTTTTGTCTAGGAAGCTCTTTATCTGTCTTTGACTCTAAATGGTAGCTTTGCTGGATAAAGTATTCTTGGTTGTAGATCCTAGGTTTTCAACACTTTGAATATTTTGTGCCAAACCCTTCTGTCCTGCAAAGTTTCTTTTGAGAAACCGGCTGCCAGTCTATGGGATCTCCCTTGCAGGTAACTAATTGCTTTTCTCTTGCTGCTTTTAAGATTATCTCTTTGTATTTAACTTTTGGCATTTTAATTATGATGTGTCTTGGTGTGGGCCTCTTTGGGTTAATTTTTGGGGAGACTCGCTGAGTTTCCTGGGGTTGTATGACTGTTTCCTTCACCAGGTTAAGGAAGTTTTCCATCATTATTTCTTCAAATACATATTCAACTTCTTATTCTCCCTCTTCAGGTACTCCTATCACATGGATGTTGTTACCCTTAATTTTGTCCTGTAGGCTCCTTGAATTATATTTTTGGTACTTTTTTCTTGCCATTCTGGTTGGGTGTCCTTGGCTTAACCATCCTCTACATCAGTGTTTCGATTCTATTCTTCCTCCACTCTGTTGTTTCTCTCTAATATACTCTTCATCTCATATAATGTATTTTTCATTTCCGACTGGTTCCCTTTTACAATTTCCATTTTCATTTTTATGTTTGTTATCTCTTTGTTAAAGTTCTCACTGAGTTCATGTACATTTTCCTTAATTTCATTGAGCATCTTTATAACCAGTATTTTGAATTCTGCATCTGTTAGATTGCTTGACTCCATTTTTCCCTGATCTTTGTTTTGTTCTTTCATATGGTTTCTGCTTCTTTGTCTTCCTATTTTGGCTGCCTTTCTGTGTCTGTTTCTATGTGCTAATCAAAGCTCCTAAGTCTTTTGGTCTTATTAGTGTGGCTTTGTATAGTAGGTGTCCAGTGACACAGTTCTCAAAGGAGTTCAGCTGCAGGCCAGGTTTAGCCCAAGCCAGTGCCCCTCCAAAGCTACCTCTTAAGATTCATTAAATATTCCACAGATGCTGTGCTAATAGTTGCCTAAAGAAGCCACACCAGAAACAGGTCAGCTGCCACCAGTGTGAGTCTTGGCACTGCTCAGCAAGTGGTTCAGGACTTGCCAAGGTTACAACTGGATGTGGCTTGGGTGGGGCCGCAAGTTGGGGGAGGTGGAGTTTCAGGAAATCCCCCTGGTGAAGTGACCTCTGTTATCCAGTTTGATGAAGTCTCAGCTATGGCAGCACTGCGTCCACACACTGGGAGCGGGGAGCAATGGATACCACCAGCATTTCTGCTTGGAAGAAAGCCTCTCTTTGTTTCTCGCTCCAACAACTCAGTGTCCCCCTGTAAGTCTCTGGTGTTCCTCAAGCAGCAGACCAGCACTGGTGCTCAGAGTAAACAGGTCAGTCACCGCAAAAATCTCATCATGGACACGGCCCCTTTAAAAGGAATGTCAGCAGCTGCTGACTGCTGCTGCCATAGCCTCTGTCCCACTCAAACTCTCAGGATGGGGCAGCCTGGCATCTTTGCCCTTTCCTACCTCTTACCATTGCAGGGTGATTTCTTATTTCTCTCCCTAGTTGTAGGGCTTCTGTTCATATAGACTGCCAGGTGACTCTCCTTGCTGTTTGCTCTGTGTTTCCATCTCAACTTTGATGTGGACGCAAGACGGATGAATAAAACCTCCATTATCTATGCCATTTTGCCCAGTTTCCTTATCTTTTTAAAGTAGATATCACAGTAGATATGTTTAAGTTTATAAAATTAATCAATCAATTTATCTACCTAAGTTTTGAGCTTCTTTATATCTCACTGATGTGACTGCCTTTTCCAGTCACCAACAGGCTTGCTTGACTCCCTGTTTTTTCAGCATTTCTTCACTGTACCTGGATCACAGTTTTTGAATTTTCCTTTGTTGCACTTTTTTTCTTCATTTCAGGTATTTTGTTATTTATCTGGCAAATCTGGCAAGGAGATTTCTCTTCCACCATTTTCCCATAGGTGAAAAATATTTATTCTAGAAAATAAGAAATTCTAAAGACTCTTCCTTTACAGACCCACAGAGAATATTAAATCTGAGTACTATTTGCATTAGAGTTCAGAAAATATAACAAAGATGATTCAAAGTTAAAAAGACTATTTCTACATAGGTGGTGTCAAGATGGTGGGTTGAGCATCAATGGTAGACTGAAAAACCTTCACCTCTGTATCAAACACATAGAAATGACACTGGAAAAACATGGCTTAATTAAAACATAAAAAGGCAAAGAAAACTCAGAGGATCAGAAATTGAGAGAATAATCAAACTGGTAAGTAAGAGTTAGAACCAAGAAACTCTAAATAAATTACTCTAAAGAAAAAAAGAGTGAGAGAATCTACAGAATGCAGGAGAGGAGATGAAAAGCAGCACAGAAAATTTGTGATAAGTGCAAAACACATAATTAAATGTCATAAATAAGTCCAAATATGTCAGCAATCATAATCAATACATTAAAAAAGGAGATACTGAAAGTGCATTTTTAATAATGTTATGTGCTATCTCAAGAGACATAGCTACACCAAAATGACACAGAAAGATTGAATATAAAATAATGAAAAATTTATAATAGAAATAACCCACTAAGAAGATATAATAATTATGTATTTGCAGGCACCTAATAGCACACCATGAAATATAAAAAGCAAAAACTGATAGAATTAAAAGAAGAAACCAGAGTGGACTTCCAGTCAAGATGGAAGAGTAGGTAAATGCTGTGCTTACCTCCTTCCATGACCACATCAAAACTACAACTAAATTATAGAACGACCATCATTGAGAACCACCTGAAAACTAGTGAACAGAAGTCTGATAACTAAGGATATAAACAAGAAGCCATGTCGAGACTGGTAGGTGAGGTGAAGACACAGAATGAGAAGGTTCTGCACATACATAGTGTGGTGATAAAGAATCAGGAGGACTATTTTGGCAGTGGAGGACCATCTGAGGAGTAAGGGGGTTCCAGCCCCACACTGGGCTACCCAGCCCACAGTGCCAGTGTCAGGTAGTGGAGTCTACATGACATCTGGCTGTAAAAACCAGCAGGGATTGCATCCAAGTGAGATGGAGGGCCGTTGGAGTCCAAGGCATTCTCTTCAAAGGCCTACACATTAACTTGATTGCTCACAAACTCACTCACTTTGGGCTCCAGTGCAGGGGTTGCAGTTCAAAAAGTGCCAGGTACATACTGGGGGAAAATGGAATTGACTAGCTTCAGTGAAAAGTCTGGAGGGACAGAAGTTAAGGCAGCTCTCTCCGGGGCTAGACATGCTGGCAGGCGTTATTGCTTCTCTGTTGAGATTTACTCCCATATAGCTGGTAGGAGCAACCAGGTGCCAAATCTGTGCTTTCAATGAACCTGGCTAACACCATTCACCCTGCCTTGGTGATTCCCTGAGATTCTACCTCACTGAAGTCTTTCACACAGTATGAGCCTTTTCTGTTGGCTCCTCCACACAAGCAGCCTTCCTTGGCTCACAATGCAGACTTTCCTAAAATCATTCAAATGTCCACAAGCCCTACAAAGCAGTGGATGACCTTAGTGTGCCCTGTACCTCTTGCTAAGAACCCCAAAACTGGAACAAGGGGTTACTGGTCTCAATTTGCATTGTAACTCCCATCGAAGTGGCCTCAAGCTTTCATAACCTGAGGTCAGTGTTGGCTTGGAACATAGCTTCAACTAAGTGGTCACAAGCTCAGCACAAGTGGTTCTTTCCCATCCTCAGCTCACTTTGTGGCACCCGCCAAAGAATGGCAAGCTCAACACTAGTGGCAGCTCACCTCAGTTCATAGCATAGCCTTCCCAAACACCTCCAAGCTCAGTGCAAGCACAATCAACAATGGATTACTTTGTAGCTCCCACCAGTTGCACAAAGCTGGGCACAAATGGCACTAAGCTGAGCTTGGCCTGCACCAAGGCTATCCTGAGGCTCTAGAATGAACATACTGAGTGGCCAGCTTCAGACTACACCGGAGCACCACCCAAACAGATCCACAAATGACAAACATGAAGCGTGGACTTGGCTGATACCAGAGCCCCTCTAAATCAACTTCTACCCCACACAGTAAGCCCATGCACAGTAGCTTATCCACTGTAGTCACAGTCAGCCATACAGCCAGTTACCCTGGGGATCAATCATGCCCACTGATGTGCCAACGACAATCAAGGCTCCACTACAAAAAGGGGGCATACACAACCCATACTAAGGATACCCCTGGAGCACCTGACTCAGGTGATCAGGGAGATTGTGCCACTGGGCCACACAGGACACCTTCTAAATAAGGCCACTTTGCCAAGACTAGGAGATGTAGCAAATCTACTTAATATGTAGAAACAAACACAGGGAGGCAGCCAAAATGATGAGACAAAGAAACATGTCCCAAGTAAATAAACAGGATGAAACTCCAAAAATAGAACTAAAAGAAATACAGACAAACAATCTACCAGATATAGAGTTCAAAACACTGGTTATAAGAATGCTCAATGAACTTTGGGGAAGAGTAAATGAACACAAAGAGAACTTCAACAAAGATATATATAGATATATATATATATATATATATATATATATATATATATATATATATATATAAAAGAGATAAAAGCATAAAAAAAAGAATCAGTCAGGAGTAAAGAATATAATAACTGAAATGAAATATACACTAGATGGAAGCAACAACAGATTAGGTGAACCAGAGGATCAAATAAATGATCTGGAAGATAGGTAGAGTAAAATACCCAATCAAAACAGAAAAATTATAAAATAAGTATGATATAAGAAACCTCTGGGACATCAAGCATACCAACATTCACATCAAGGGGATCCCAGAAGAAGAGAGAGAGCGGGGCATTGAAAATCTACCTGAAGGAATAATGATGGAAAACTTCCCTAACCTGGAGAAAGAAATAGGCATACAGGTCCAAGAAGTGCAGAGAGTCCCAAACAAGATGAACCTAAAGAGACCCATACCAAGATACATTATAATTAAAATGCAAAGTTTAAAGACAAAGAGAGAATCTGAAAAGTAGTAAGAGAAAAGATGTTAGTTACATACAAAGGAGTTGCTATAAGGCTGTCAGCTGATTCCTCAACAGAAACTTTGCAGGCCAGAAGGAATTTGCCCAAATAGTCAAAGTAATAAAAGGCAAATACGTACAACCAAGATCACTCTACCCAGTAAGGCTATCATTTAGAATTGAAAGAGAGATAAAGAGTTTCCCAGACAAGAAAAACCTAAACAGTTCATTACCACTAAATTAGTATTACAAGAAATGTTAAAGGGACTTCTTTAAGTAGAAAAGATTTTTAAAAATGAATAAAAACTATAGGAAAGAAAAAAATACTTACTGACAAAGGCAAACACTTAGTAAAAACAGTGGCTCAACCAACAATAAAGCTAGTACAAAGGTTAAAAGACAAAACTAGGAAGATTATGTGTAATTAGAGCAATAAATTAAGGGATAAACACAAACACATATATACAAAAGAAGTTAAAAACTAATAACAAAAACATAAACGTAGAGGTGAGTAAAAAATGTATCCATTTAAGGATGTGTTTGAACTTGAGCGACCATCAACTTAAGATAGACAGGTGTAAATACAGTTTGGTATATGGGAAGCACAAGCTAACCACAAACTAAAAATCTATAAGATATATACAAAAAATAAAGAGAAAGGAATCCAAATACAACACTATAGAAAATCACCAACAAACAAGATAAGAGAGCAAGAGAATAAGAAAGGAACAGAGAACAACTACGAAACAATCAGAAAATAAGTAATAAAATAGCAATTCATATTACTTTACTGTAAATGGACTAAATGCTCTGATCAGAAGGCATAGAGTGGCTGAATGGATAAGAAAACAAGATCCATACATATGCTGCCTACAAAAGATCCGCTTCAGATTGAAACACACACAGATTGAAAGTAAAGGGATGGAAAAAGATATTTAATGCAAATGCAAATGAAAGAATAATCTGGGGTAGCAATACTTATACCAATAAAAATAGATTTTTAAAAAAGGCTGTAACAAGAGACAAAGAAGGGCATTTCATAATGCTAAAGGGATAAATCCAACAAGAGGATATAATTTTTGTAAACATTTATGCACCCAATATAGGAGCACTTAAATATATAAAGCAAGTATTAATTAACATTAAAGAAGAAATCAATAGTACTTCAGTCATAGTAGGGGACTTTAACATCCCATTGACATCATTGGATAGATCACCCAGACAGAAAATCAATAGGGAAACAGTGGCCTTAAATGACACTTTAGGCCTGTTGGATTTAATTGATATTTTTAGAACATTTCACCCTGAAGGAGCAGAATATACATTCTTTTCATGTTCACGTGAAACATTTTCCAGGATTGACCATATTTTAGGTCACAAAACAAGTCTCAATAAATTTAAGAAGATTGAAATTATGTCATCTTCTCTGACCACAATGGTATAAAACTTGAAGTAAATTACAAGAAAACAGAAGAACACACAAATGCATGGAGGCTAAATAACGTACTACTAAACAATGAATTGTTTAACAGCATGATCAAGGAAGAAAACTGAAAGATAATTTGAGAGAAATTAAAATAAAAATACAATGATCCAAAATCTAAGGAACACAGCCAGGGCAGTTCTAAGAGGAAAATTCATAGCAATACAGGTTTCCATTGAGAAATGAGAAAAATCTCAAATAAACAATCTAACCTAACACTTAACGGAACTAGAAAAAGAAGGTCAAACAAAGCCCAAAGTGAGTAGAAGAAAGGAAATAATAAAGATCAGAGTGGAAATAAATGAAATAGAGACTAAAAACAATAGAACATATCAACGAAACCAAGATCTGGTTCTTTGAAAAGATAAACAAAATTGATAAATCTTTAGTTAGACTCTTCAGGAAAAAAAAGTAAGGACCCAGATAAATAAGATTAGAAACAAACCAGGAGAAGTGACAACTGACACCAGAGAAATACAAAAGGTAATAAGAAAATACCATGTCAACAAACTGGAGAACCTGAGAGACATGGATAAGTTCATGGGAATATACAATCTTCATGATTGAATCAGGAAGAAACAAAAATTTGAACAGACCTATAAAAGCTAAAAATATCCAATCAGTTATCAAAAAACTCCCAACAAACATAAGCCTTGGACCAGATAGCTTCACAGAGAATTCTGCCAACCATTAAAAAATCAAAAAAAGATATTCAAAAAATATTTTTTAATTTCTTCAAATAATTGAAGAGAAGGAAAGGCTCTTGAACTCATTTGATGAGGTCAGCATTACCCTGGTAGCAAAATCAAAGACACTACAAAAAGAGAAATTATAAGCCAATAACCCTAATGAACATAATTAAAAATCTTCAATGAAATATTAGCAAACTGAATTCAGCAATACATTAAAATGGGCATACACCATGAACAAGTGGAATTTATTTCCAGTATGCAAGGTTGGTTCAATATTCACAAATCAACATGATAAACCACATAAGCAACATGAAGAATAAAAATCATATAAATATATCAATATATGGAGAAAAAGCATTTGACTAAATCCAACATTGATTTATGATAAGAACTCTCAGCAAAGTGAGGATAGAGGGAACATATCTCGGCATAATAAAAGCTTCATATGACAAACCCACAGCAGACATCATACTTAATGGTGAAAAGCTGAAAGTTTTTTCTTTAAAAAAAGACAAGGATGTCCACTTTCACCATGTGTATTTAACATAGCCTTGGAAGTCCTAGCCACAGAAATCAGAGACAAAAAAGAAACAAAAGTCATCTGAATTGGAAAGGAAGAAATAAATCTGTCATTTGCAGATGACATGACACTGTATGTAGAGAACCATAAAGATTCTACCAAAAAACTACCAAAATTAATAAAGTGAATTTAGTAAAGTAGTAAGATACAAAATTAATATTCAGAAATCAGTTACATTTTTATAAACCAATAAGAAACTGTCAAAAAAGAAATTAAGATCTTGAAATTATCATGCTAAGCAAAATAAGAGACAGAAGACAGAAAAAGTTGAAAAACCATATGATTTCACTTGTATTTGAGATATAAAATTGAAAGTAACAAATGAACAAGACGAACAAACAAACATTCATAGACACAGATAATAGTTTAGTGGTTACCAGAGGGAAAGGGAGGAGGGGGGGAGGTACATAAGAGTTAAGGGGGTCAGATACATGATGTGTTCACAACCCAGAAGGAAATTTCACTTTGGGTTGTGAACACACAATGCGATATACATATGAGGTATTATTGAATTATACACTTGAAACCTATATAACTTTATTAACCAATGTCACCTCAAGAAATTTAATTAAAAAATAAAATAAAAAAGAGAAATTAAGAAAATAATCTCATTTACAATTGCATCAAAACAAAGAAAATACCTAAGAACAAATTTAACCAAGAAGGTAAAAGACCTGTACTCAGAAAACTATAAGACATTGAAGAAAGAAATTGAAGATACAAATAAATGGAAGGATATAACTTGCTGATGAATAGGAAGAATTAACATCATTAATATGTCCATACTATCCAAAGCAATCTATAGATTCAATGCAATCTCTGTCAAAATACCATTGGCATTTTCGATAGAACTAGAACAAATAATCCTGAAATGTATATGGAACCATAAAAGATCCCAAATACATAAAGCTATCTTGAGAAATAAGAATAAAGTTGTAGGTAACATGCTACCTAGTATCAAACTATACTACAAGGCTATAGAAATCAAAACAGGATAGTACTGGCGTAAAAACAGACACATAGAGCAACGGAACAGAATAGAGAGTCCACAGACAAACCCATACCTATATGATCCACTAATCTATGACAGAGGAGGCAAGAATATACAATGGGGATAAAGACAATCTCTTCAATAAATGCTGTTGGGATAACTGGACAGATACATGTAAAAAAATGAAAATTGAATCTGGATCACTTTATTATACCATATACAAGAGTAAACTTAAAATAGATTAAAGATTTAAATATAAGACCTGAAACCATAAAATTCTTAGAAAAAAACATAGGCAGTAAATTATTTGACATCATTATTAGTAATATATATGTTTTTTGGATATGTCTCCTTGGACAAGAGTAATACAAGAAAAAATAAACAAGTGGGACTACATCAAAATAAAAAGTTCTAGGACAGCAAAGGAAATCACCAACAAAATGAAAAGGCAACCTTTTGAATGGAAAAAGATATTTATTCCCCCATGATACAGCTGAAAAGGGGTTAATATCTAAAATGTATAAGGAACTCATACAACTTAACAACAACAACAAATCTGATTTAAAAATGGGCAGAGAACTTGAATAGATCTTTCTCCAAAGAGGACATACAGATGACCAACAGACATATGAAAAGATGCTCAATATCACTAATCATCAGGGAAATGCAAAGTATAACCACAATGAAATATCAACTCACACCTATCAGAATGACTATCATCAATAAATCAACAAACAACAAGTGTTGGTGAGAATGTGGAGAAAAGGGAGAATGTTGGTGGGATTGTAAATTGGTATAGCCCCTATGGAAAACAGTCTGGAGGTTCCTCAAATAATTAAAAATAAAACCACCACATGACCTAGCAATTCCACTTCTGGGTATTTACCCAAAGAAATACAAACAATGGTTGAAAAGATACATGCAATCCTATGTTCACTGCAGCATTATTTATAATAGACAAGATATGGAAGCAATCTAAGTGTTCATTGATAGACCAATGTGAAAAGAAGTGGTACATACATATAATGGAATAGTATTTAGCCATAAAAAATACTGAAAACTTGCCATTTGCGACAACATGGATAGACCTAGAGGGTATTATGCTAAATGAGACAGAGAAAGACAAATATCATATGATTTCACTTACATGTGGAATCTAAAAACAAAACAAACAAAACAGAAACAAATTCTAGATACAGAGAACAAATTAATGATTGCCAGATGAACAGATGGGTTGGGGAATGGTGAAAAAGGTGAATGGATTAAGAAGTACAAATTGCTAGTTTAAAAAAAAATAGTCATGAGGATGTATGATACAGTATAGAGAATATAATATTATAATAACTACGTATGATGTCAGATAGGGTGATCACTTTATAAGTTATAAAATGTCTAATCAATGTGTTGTACACTTGAAACTAATATATTGCTTGTCAACTGTAACTGAAAAAATTTTTTAAAAATAAAGTCATTGGCAATGACTCAGTAAAAAAAGAAACCAACATATTTACAGTCATGGTGGAAAATTTTAACATACCTCTCTCAGATTCTTACATATTAAAAAAAGTAAACATAATGATTTAAATAATGTAATTTAAAAGATTAATGATAGCTAAATAGAAGAAAATTAGAGAATATATACTACTTCCTAGATATGAGATTTCTAGTTATAGTGCCAAATGGATCACATATTACACCACAAAAAAGTCTCAATAAATTCCAGAGACCCAACATCATTATGCAGAAAAGAGTTAACATAGCAAGCCTGACTGCTATCAGTAGGACTGCTTGAAGTTTGGCCTTGCTGACATCTAAAAAATTGGATTTCTGGAGGATTCTCACCATTCCCTGATAAGACTGGCTCACTGTGCCTAAACTGTTTATGCAAACAATATGATTTATGCTAAACACCTGTTCTTCTTCTGAAAGTCTAGAATTTCAGTCCATTCTAAGGAGAAGATGTCTATTTGACTAGCTTCCAATAAAAATCCCGAGCTTCCCTGGTAGGGAATATTTCACATGTGTTTTCACAACTCACTACTGAAGGAATCAATCACATTCTGTGTGACCCCACTGGAGAAGACCTATGCCTGGTTTCTTAAGGACTTTGCCTCATGCGCCTTTCCCCTTTGCTCATTTTGCTTTGTATTCTTTCACTGTAATAAATCATAGCCATAAATATGACTATATGCTGAGTCCTGTGAGTTCCCTGGGGAATCACTGAATGTAGGGGTAGGTCTTAAAGACATCTGATACAGTTGGCAGCAGAAGCAAGATTTGCTAAAATAACCCTGACTCACTGAAATATGGCAAAAGTATTGTTTTGGAAAAGGAAGGATAAAAGAATGTGTATGATGAATCTGTGATGCCCGAGTGGTTACAGAGTTACCAATGGTGTGAAACAGCAACTCAGCTGCTGTTGTGAGAGGTCGAAGTTATCTATAGAATTAAAAATGATAGATCCAACCATATGAGAGTTGGTTTGCTGGCTCCCCTGGCTGAGTTTGGCTCTGCTGGCTACAGTGAGTAAAAAGTGCAACCCAGGTGATGCTGTTGATTTTTATTTCCTCTTCCAAGTAGAAGAAAGGGCCCAAACACTCTGAAGGTACTCTTTGAGTAGGTGAAAAATGTTCCAAGTTCGTATCATTCTTTTTTCCATGTTGGAGAAAAAAATGGTTAAGTAAATTCCTAGGGTGAAGCAAAGCTTTAGATAAAATAGAAGGGAAAAATATAAAAGGGAAAAAACTCTCCAGCTATTACTGAGCAGTCCTAGTGATTGGTGCTTCTCAAACTTAAATGGTGTATGAATCATTTGGGGATCTTAGAAAAATGTAGATTCTAATCCAGTAGGCCTGCGATTATGAGATTTTGTTTTCCTAACTGATTCTTAGTTGATGCTGAAGCTGCTAGTCCATGGACTACACTTTGATTCTATCACTATCTCTGAAGAAGTACAATGAAAAATTTGATAATTAAAATGTAACTAAAACTCTTAAACACTAAGTGATTTAAAATAAATAATTTAAAATCATAGATCATAAAGGAGAAAAAATAAAATAAGTATTAAAGCAGAAACTTGTGAAGCAGAAAACACAATAGAATTATTAACAACATTAAACATTAGGTTTTTTTCCCCAAGAAACTAATACACAAATCTTTTATAAAACTGATTTTTAAAAAGGAAGCATAAATATTAGAAATTAAAATGGGGACAAATTACTGATGTAATAGAAATTTAAAAGCACTACAAGAATAACTTTATGTCAATCATTTAAAAAACTTAAATAAATTTTCAATTAAAAAGTTGACTCAAGAAGGCAAAACCTGAATAGAGCAATAACATTGCATTAAAAATATTTACAGTCTTTCTAACCACCTCCTCCAAAACACAAGATGAGATTTTTATCAAATCTATAAAGCAGCAATGATTTCTATCTTTTATAATTTTTAAAATAATAATAATTTAATTCATTTAATAATTTAACTCATTTAATAACATTGGCAAAACTAATTCCAAAACTGTACAAATATAATAGAAGAAAAGGTAACTTTATACTAGTTTCACTTATGAATATAGATGTTAAAAAATTAATTGAGATGTTTTCAGACTGAATTCAGTAATGTAGAAAAAATAATATTCAATAACTATTGACAATTATCTCAAGAATGCGAGGATCATCTAATATCAGAAATCTATATTAATGTAGTTTATCATATTCACAGATTAAAAGACATACCTTGCAATTACCTCAATAAATACAGAAAAAAGCATTCACTAAAATTCGGTATATATTCACAATTTTAAAATTAAGAAAAACTAGGAACTTTCCTTAATTTGATGAAGGGAATCTACCAAAATAGCTACCAAGTACATCATATTAATATTAATGATGCCATGTTGATAGTATTTCCTTTAAAGCCAGAAACAAAGCAAAAATGTCCACTACTCACAGCTTCTATTTAATACTGTATTACAGGGCTTAGACAGTGAATTAAGATAAGAAAAAGAAACCAAATGTGTAGGGATAAGAACAGAAAAAAACAAACTTTCATTATTTGCAGAATAGAAAAATCCAAGTAAATCTATAGACTAACTACTAAAACTAATGAGAGAATTCGGGAAGATAGCTACAAGGTCAACATAAAAAAAAAATCAATAGCTGAATGAAGGATGCAGGTTGAAATCTTTAGATAATAACAAAAGGTATATAAATGAGTATATGACTTCCAAACTAATGGTGGTAGGTGAGAGGAAAGAATTATATTGTAAAAAAAAAAAAAAAATTCAAACCAAAACAAGATGTAGAAGATTTGAATAAAACAATTAACCTTTGACCTAATAAACACATTCAGAACACTGTTCACAACAATGCATAATACATTTTCTTTTCAAGTGCACAGAAAACATTTGATAAAATTGATCAAATTCAGGGCCATAAAACAAGTCTAAACAAATTTCAAAGAACAAAAAAAATACATATGTTTCTGACTACAGTGTAATACAACCCTAAACCAGTAACTAAGTGATAATTACAAAATCCTCATGTTTGAAAATAAGAAAGTATACTCCTACATAACCCATGGGTCAAAGAAACAAGAACAAAAAATATTAGAAAATATTTTGAATGAAATAATAATGAAATACTAGATATAAAACTATGTGACATTAACGTAATTCTTAGAGGAAAATTTATAGCTTTAAATGCTAAATAAAAAAGAGAAAGGTTAAAAATACATCATCTCTCTCAAGAAGTTAATCATCTATCTCAAGAAGTTAGGAAAAGAACAACAAATTAAACCAAAGAAAGCAGAAGGAAGCAGTAAATATAATAGTAATTCATGAACTAGAAAACGAACAAAAGAGGTGGTCAAGAAAGCCAAAAAAACTTGGTACTTTGAACAGACTAATAAAATTGATAAATTCTTGGTGAGATTAATCTAGAGAGAGAGAGACAGACGGACAGACAGAGACAGAGAGAAAGGCACCAAGAAAGTAATATAAGGAATAAGAAAGTAAATACCACCATATACATTAGAATAAGGTATTTTGAAAAATGTGATGCCAAGACATTCGAATTTAGATAAAATAGATGAATGCTTGGAAAAATACACCCTACCAAAGTGGGTAGAGAGGTAAAATGATAAACAATCCTCTATCTAATAAAATTGTATGATAATTTAAAAATTTCCTCAAGGAGAAATTGATGCCAATTTCCAACATTAAGGCCAATATGGTTTCTCTAATGAATTCCATATTACATTTAAGAGAAAAAATGTCAACTTATATAAATCAAAATAATAATCCATAAAGATCTACGCACCCCTGTGTTCATGGTAGCACAATTTACAATAGCCAGGATATAGAAACAACCTAATGCCCATCAATAGATGATTGGACAAAGAAGTTATGGAATATTACTCAGTCATTAAAAAAATGAAATCCTACTATTTGCAACCACATGGATGGACCTAGAGGTTATTATGCTGAGTGAAATAAGTCAGACAGAGAAAAATAAATACCATATGATTTCACTTATATGCGGAATCTAAGAAACAAAAAGAAAAACTAATCAAAAACAGACTCACAAATATAGAAGACAATCTGATGATGGCCAGAGGGGAAGGAGTTTGGGGGGCTGGGAGAATGAGGTGAAGGGTTAAAGAAATATAAATTAGTAGCTGATAGATGGTCACAGGGGTGTGGAGCATGACATAGAGCACGGTAGTTAGCATTAATGTAACGGCTAGGTGTAGAGCCAGAGGAGAAAAAGAGCAGTTAGAAGGATCATTTTATAAACTATATAAATGTCTAGCCAATGTACTGTATACTTGAAACCATTAATAAAATAAAATTTAAATAAAAGAAAACCATGTGAACACAATAAGTCCCCTTCTGCAAATAAAATAAAATAAAATAAATTTGAAATGTTTTCCTTCAAACAGAGAATTACCTTTAATTAAAAGAAAACAAGCCAATTGCTAGCATTATATAATACTATCATAGGTTGAGTCATGTGGAACAGCCATTTTTGTAAGTAAAAAATGGTCCAAAACTGATAATTCCATATAGTTCGACCTCTATACTCTTCATTTATAATTTGCCAATATTTAGAATATTTCAACCTGTGGAACTAAAGATAGAACTTGCCTACTACTAATGAGCTTGAAACTAATTTTCATGTAATACTAAAACTTGATTCTACTCAATTATAAAAGGCAGTTTTAAAGTATTGTGTTTTCCTGGAATTCAATTTTTTAAAAAAACTGTTTTACAGCCCACCAAAAATGTAATACTTGTACTTGAATATATTTTTCAAATTTCTTTAAAAAAAGAGGAATAAAAAGAAAAATAATTTTACCTTTGCCTCCCTTACAGTGAATCGCTACGACGTTTTCATCATCTTGAGCCATCCATTTGTTTACTTCTTTGGAAAATTCCAACATCTCACTAATTTCAAATGTAAGATTTTTAGTTGAATTAAAATACTTCCAAAAAATCAAGAACAATGTATTTAGCCCCTTTCTGACAGCTAACTTAGCATAAAACTTACCTCAGAGAGGGGACATTGTGATCATCAATCATGATTCGATGGACCCTATGATGGAAGTACTTAGGATCATAAGATCTTTCACCTAAAATAAAAGAAACATAGGTCATATCTCTATACATAATAAACACAGTAAATGTTAATGTTGTAAATAAGTTATTCTTTTCTGTTATAAAGTCTTTATTCACTTTTAAAAGGAGCATTCTGATTGGTTCCTGCTACACTAAAAGAAACTTAAGAGTCTCAAAAATATAGTAACGGTAGTGGTTTGTCCAACTTGAGTAACCTAAACCCAGCTTATTTTGATTTATTTAATAGGCCTTACTTTTAATTTTCTAGCAGGCTACTCATTGCATTATGGTAGAGTAGTTAGAAACCACAGAGCAGAAGCAAATGTGGCCAACAAAAATGATTGCCTCCTGCAAACAACTATTCAATATCTAGGAAGATGAAAAATCAAGAGAGACATAGTAGTAAGCTGGAATACAATCTATTTTCTACAGAGTTTTGTTTTATTTTCGTGTAGGGCCTTGTTCTCCTCACACCCAACTCCTGGTGGGTTAGAAAATGCATTTGTTGAATTGTCTGTCTTCAAAACACAACCTGGCAGGAAAAACAGAAGTATTTTCCTAAACCTAATATCACTAGAGTAGACTCTTCCTAAAATGGCTCCACCTCCACTCTAGCCTTCTGCATTCCTCACAGGGCATTTTGTGCTGGTGAGCTACCTTTTCCTACCAAGTAAGGCCAGTGCAAAATGAAGATTTTATTAACTCACTTCCCATTATCACCAAATATTTATGATTAAATGAAATGTAAAAAGTGAATCATCATCTTCAATGCAATGATCTGTTTTCTATCTATAGTAGCAAAATATCTAGTCAAGTACATACTGCATAGATTGTAGACTTGATAGTGGTTTTCATGTTTGGTATCCAGGAACCGCACAACTTCCTAAGAAAGATGGATACATACTTTACATATATCCACATGATGTGAACAAAACCTATTTTCTAGAAATAACCTAAAATGGTTATTACCTTTTTTTCACTTGTCCCTCGCTTAGTACCTTTTAGGGAAGATTTAGGGAATAAGAGGTTATGTACATTCTAAGTCATATCTAACTCACTAATGGTTTTCAAATAACTCACACAGTTGTACTTGACTTCCCTGATTGGCGTCTACTATAAATACACATTGCTTAAGAAAATTAGATGGTTAACTAGTTTAAGTAAATTTGTTCCGAATCATTAATTCACAGTAATATATGGATCTTATGTAGGTCTGTCTAATTCTGATTAGATATGCCTTTTACAATCTAGATATTACAATCTGCCTAAGCATTATTTAAATAAATAAATGTAAAAAATATATGGTATTATTGTGTGTATATGCATAATAGAAAAAGATAAACCCATTATATCAAACTTTAGATAAGTGATGGCAATATGGAAACTTTTTTTGCTTATCTGTATATATATATATGTACATGTATATAAATAAACATAATGAGTACATATGTGTAACTTTTAAAATAACAGTGAATATTATTTAAAATACAGTTACTATCATCACATTAATACATTTCCAACAAACTTATCCTTCTGAAACACACACACACACACACACACACACACACACACATGTGCCTCTGTGTAACAATAAAAATGACTATAAAGTTCAAATATTGATTAGTGTAGTACCCTCAGAGCAATGTTTAATGGCTTACTTAATGTTAAGAAAAAGAAAAAGAAAAATTAAGGTATCAAAATGATCAATTTGTTAAATTGGTTATCCCTGTCGAGAGGAAATACTAAGTCAAAAAGATAAACATTTTGAGCCTGCATAGTACTGGGGGAGGGAGGATAAACAGTCTTATATACATCAAAAATTCATGGAGTTCTTTACACCAAAATAAAATCCAGATGGATTGAGGAATCAAATATTAAAAAAACAAATATTTCTAAGAAATTTAAGCGAACATTAATCAGTTCTTTGGATGAGGAAGAACTAAGTGTTAAATCAATGGAAGAGCAACAGATGTAGTTTTGACTTCATAAAAGTTTGAAATTTCTATTTTAAAAATGCCACAGTATAACAAACAAATAACAGGGGAGAATGTTTTTCAGTAAAATTGAATGAGTGGGGACTATGCCTAGTATAATCTATAAACTGATTATACTAGTATAAATTAATAACCCATTAACAATAATTTAAGTTGTACTCCCTCACCCTATAGATAAGTGAGCCAAAGACATAAATAAATTTACAAAAGAGAAAATCAAACTGGCTAACAACCTACATAGAGAAATAGCCACCCTACCAAAAAAGAAGTCAAAATAACAATGAAATGCCGTTTTCACCCATGAAATTAGCCCTTTCCTTTTTAATGAGAAAATTCAATGCTGGTAAATATGGCATGAAAAGAAAACCTTTTACTTATTACACAATCTCTTGAATTTGGCAATATAAACTAAGAAACCTTAAAATATTCATACTTTTAACTAGAGAAATTCACTCCTAGGCATCTATTCAGAAAAAGCTTTATGCCTTTGTGCCTTTATGCCTTCTTTGCTGTGTTATTGAAAATAGTGACACCAAAATACCAAACATTAAAGATTAATTACAGCACTAATGAAATATCATGCAATCATTAGAATACTGTTCTGAAACCTTCATTCTCTCAATAAGTAAATATTTCGCAGTGGTTAATTTACATGCAGCCTTCTTTAGCATCCCCACATATAAAGATAGTCGGTATTGACTTTTTCCTAGGAAAATTAATGTACCTGGATGGTTAAACTTCAGGGACTTTTAAAATCACCTTTATATTTCTCTAAATGTCTAAAAAGTAATCTCAAGGATTTGAATTTTCTCTATGAGTCCATCCTTGACTCAATATGTAGACAATTTGCTGCTGTGTTTTCTGATCTACATAGTTTACCTGAAGACCCCAAGTACCTCTTATCCAAATGAGCAGAACAGAGAATAAAGCACCTAGAGAAAACTTCAATTCTGCTAAGAAACTACATTTTTGGGGTCACAACCTGTCACCAGATAGACAGTTTCTGTTCTTAACCAGAATAAAAAAAAGTATTCAATTGTATACCAAGATCGAAAGCTAGAAGATAACTAAGAATATTTTTAGGACTCTAGGTAATTATATAGTACCTCATTTTTCTCAGTAACTAAGCTTTCACATGGCCTTACTAAATTTACAATTCCTGAAGTTCCCATAAGACTGCCAGCTGATTTCTTAACAAACTTTTCAGGCCAGAAGGGATTGGCATGAAATATTCAAAGTGATGAAAAGCAAGGACCTACAACCAAGATTACTTTACCCAGCAAGGCATCATTTAGAATTGAAGGATAGATAAAGAGCTTCCTAAACCAACCAAATAAAAAAAAAAAAAAACTTAAAGAGTTCATCCCCACTAAAATTAAAGAAATGTTAAAGGGACTTCTTTAAAAAGAAAAAGAAAATAAAGATAAAAACATGAATAATAAAATGGCAATTACTACAAATCTATCAACAATTATTTTAAGCAGAAATGGAAATGCTCCAGTCCAAAGATAGGGTAGCTGATTGGATAAGAAAACAAGACCCTTACATATGCTGCCTACAAGAAATTTGCTTTAGATCAAAAGATACAGATATACCAGAAATAAAGGAATGGAAAAGGATTTTTCATGAAAATGGAAACAAATAAACAAAAAGCTAGGATAGCAATACTTACATCAGACGAAAAAGATTTTAAAACAAAAGCTATAACAAGAGACAAAGAAGGAGCCAGTAACTCCACTTCAGGGAATTTATTGAAACAAACTCGAAACACTACTTTGAAGAAACATGTGCATCCATATGTTCATTGCAGCATTTTTTACAATGGCCGAAATGTGAAAGCAACCTGACTGTCAATTGATGGAGAACAAATAAAGAATAAGTGGTACATGTATAAAATGGAATATTACTCAGTCATAAAAAATACGAAACCTTACCATTTGCAACAACATGGATAGACCTAGAGGATATTATACAAAGTGAAACAAGTCAGACAAAGAAAATCAAAACCATACCATTTCACTTATATGTGGAATCTAAGAAACAAAATAAACAAACAAAACAGAAACAAACTCATAAGTGCAGAGAACAAATTGATGGGTGCCAGATGAAAAGAGGGTTGGGTTGGTAATAAATAGGAAGGAACTAAGAAGTATAGATTGGTAGTTCCAAAATAGTCATGGGAATGTAAAGTATAGCATAAAGAATATAGTCAATAATATTGAAATAAGTATGTATAGTATCTGATGGGTGATCCACTTTGTAAGTTACATAAATGTCTAATCATTATGTTGTACACCTAAAACTAGTATAATAATATATAATAATATTGTATGTCAACTGTAATTTAAAAATTAAAATTATTTTTTAAAAATTAAAAATTCTTAGCTAACTTAAAATAAAATGAAACTTTCTTAATCTAGTAAAAGATAGCTACCAAAAGCTTCTAAAAGAAATCATTCTAATAGTGCAATATTGAATTTTTCCACCTAAGTTTGAGAACAAGGCAAGGCTGTCCACTCTTACCCCTTCTACTCAACATTAAAGTGGAGGTCCTAGATAATTTGATAAAGAAAAAGAATAAAAGAAATGGTTTAAAAAGTGGAAAGAGTAATAACTTTACATGATTGCATATATAAAGAAATATCAAGGAATCTACTAATTAATTATTAAAATGACTGTGTAAATTTATGAAGGGTGCTATTTGTTATGCAAAAATCAGTTATATTCACATGTATCAGCAGCAAATAATTAGAAAATGAAGTTTTTGAAATACAATTTAAAATAGTTAAAACCCATCAAATAGCAATAAAACTAACAAAAGATATATATAGCTCATATAGTGAAAACATTGCTAAAAGAAATTAAAGAAGACCTGAATAGATGGAAAGTCTCAATATTAAGCTATACAGTGAATATCATCCAAATTAAAATAACAGCAGAGTATGTTTAAATATGTGGAAATGGATAATCTGATTCTAAAATTATGTGGAAATTCAAAGGACCTAGGAAAGCCAAGATAGTTTTAAAGAAGAAGTAAAGGAGCTTCTGGGCTGGTGTACAGGTGAAAGTGTTAGGAGAATTCATGGAAACTCTGTGCCCCTTCCCCCATACATTGTCCTATGCATCTCCTCTATCTGGCTATTCCTGAGTTGTATCGTTTTATAATAAATTGATAATCTAATCAGCAGGTAGAGAAGTTAACAAATAAAGTCTGAAGCTGAGAATGAATTCCAAAGAGAGGAAATCAGAGAAACTGAACAAAAGAATCAAAAGAAAGAGAGAGTAACAGAAAATGATTTCTGACTATGAAGTGGGTATTTGATGGCACAATTCACTGATGTGGAAAAGAGAAGAGAAATCATTCACAGTGGGTCACTCTGGTGTTTTAGTCTTAAAAGCAAAACATTGGAAACAAGGCAATGTCCATCAATATGAGAAATAATTAACAAGTTGTGGTATATACATATAATGAAATATGACTCAGCAATAAATAGGAACAAAAATACTGATATATGCAAAAAATATGGATGATTCTGTAAATAATATATTGAGCAGAAGAAGCGAGATGCAAAAAAGTACGTACTTTATATACATTTGTATTAACTTCAAGAATCAGCAGAAATATTCCAAAGAGGTGAAATTAAAATAATGCTTGCTTTGGGTTGAGAGGAAAATTGACTGGAAAGGAGGATCAGTGAACTTCCCAGGATGCTGAAAATATTTTACATTTTGATTGCAGTGTTAATATGGGTATATAAGTTTGTCAAATCTCATCAAACTGTACTTTTCTGTGTATTTTACTGCATATAATTATATAACAATAGAAATATATTTAAATAAGAGATAAAATATAATTTTAAAAATGACAATGAAAACTAGGTAGCAAGATAACAAATTTATTCTGAATCCTGAAATCCAAATCCTTGTACAGAGAAATCTGATAAACCATTGTTTTAAAATATAAAAAATATAAGTACAGCTACACCCACTGTCCTCTGCATGCCATCTGCTTGGAGTATCATTTTTCACCCTTTCACTTTGAGGCAATATTTGTTCTTGCAGCTGATGTATGTCTCTTTAATGCAGCATAGAGCTAGGTTTTGTTTTTTGATCCAATCTGCTACTCTGCCCTTTTTTTGTGAGTTCAGTCCATTTACATTTAGGGTGGTTATTGATATATGAGGTTTTCCTATAGCCATTTTATCTTTTGTTTTTTGGTAATTTGGTATCTCTATTGTTTCTTTGCCTTTGTGTTTCTGTCTGTTATTTTAGTTTAGCGATATTCTATGACTTTTTTCCTCTCTAGTCTCTTTTTTATGTTAAATGTCTTAGTTCTGAATTTTTCGTGTGTGGTTACCATTACGTTTATGTAAAAGAAAGTTTCATATATACAGAAGCCCTTTTCCTTCTGCATGTATCTTATCTCCATCTCCCTTTGCAAGTTCAGACCTTTACCCCCATCCCTTTTCTGTTTTTGTTGTCAAAAATTATCCCTATTTATGCTGTGAGTTCATTTCTGAGTTGTAGTAGGTATTGTCTTTTTCTCTTTTTAAAATGTCCTTTACTCCCTTTAACCATTATGTAATATTTAAATGTATAATACTGTATTCTTAATAAGGCTTGCAATTTTCTGCTTCTATCTGTTAGTCATCTTACTCATAGTTTTGTATCTTATTGTCTTTAGTTTCAGGTAGAATAACCCCCTTCAGTATTTCCTGTAATATAGGCCTTGTGGTAGAAAATTCCCTCAGCTCCTGCATGTCTGAAAGTTCTTTATTTCTCCTTCATATCTAAAAGATACCTTTGCTGGATATATTATTCTTGGCTTATAATTTCTCCCTTTCAATAGTTTGAATATTTGATTCTACTCCCTCCTAGCTTGTAAAGTTTCTGCTAAAAAAATCCAATGATAATTTAATGAAATTTCCTTTGCAACAAAAAGTATAAAATACCTAAGAATAAATTTAACAAAGCATGTAAAGGACCTATACAGTGAAAACTACAAGACATTATTAAAAGAAATTGAAGAAGACACAAAGAAATGAGAAGATATTCCATATTCATGGATTGGAAGAACCAACATAATTTAAATAGCCATATTACCCAAAGCAATATAGAGATTCAATGCAATCCCCATCAAAATCCAATGGCATTTTAAAAAATAGAGCAAAAAAATTCAAATTTGTATGGAAGCGCCAAAGACCCTGAATAGCCAAAGCAATCCTGAGAAAAAAGAACAAGGCCAGAGGTATTACACTGCCTGATTTCAAATTATACTACAAAGCCACAATAATCAAAACAGCATGGTATTAGCAGAAAAACAGAAACACAGACCAATGGATCAGAACTGAGAGTCTAGAAATAAACCCCCATTTATATGGACAAATGATTTTCGACAAAGGAGCCAAAAACAAACAATGGAGAAAGGAAAGCCTTTTCAATAAATGGTGCTGGGAAAATTGGAAAGCCACATGCAAAAGAATGAAACTAGACTGCTATCTTGTCACTATACACCAAAATTAACTCAGAATAGATCAAAGACTTAAATATAAGGCCTGAAGCAATAAATTCCATAGAAGAAAATATAGGTGCTAAATTCATGGACCTTGGTTTTAGAGATTTTATTAATTCAATCTCAAAAGCAAAAATAAATGAATGGGACTGTGTCAAACTAAAAAGCTCCACAGCAACAGAAACCATCAACAAAACAGAGAGGCAACCAACAGAATGGGAGAAGATATTTGCAAACAATGCCTCTGATAAGGGGCTAATAACCAAAATATATAAAGAACTCATACAACTCAACAATAAAAAACAAATAATCCAATTAAAAAATGGGCAGAGTACCTTAATAGACCCTTCTCCCAAGAATGTATACAAATGACCAACAGACATATGAAAAGATGCTCAACTTCACTAGCTATTAAGGAAATGCAAATCAAAACCACAGTGAGATGCCACGTCCCACCTGTAAGCATGGCTATTATCAATAGGACAAGTAATAACAGTGTTGGAGAGATTATGGAAAAAAAGAACCCACAAGTACTGCTGGTGAGAATATAAATTGGTATGGCCATTATGGAAAGCAGTATGGAGGTTCCTCAAAAAATTAAGACTAGAATTACCATATGACCCAGTAATCCCTCCTCTAGGTACCCAAAACACTTGAAACATTTATCTGTAAAGATACATGCACCGCGATGTTCTCAGCAGCATTATTCAGTAACTAAGACATGGAAACAACTGAAATGTCCTTCCAGAGTTGATTGGATAAAGATATGGTGCATATATACAATGGAATATTACTCAGCCATAAAAAAAGATGAAATACTGCCATTTGCGACAACACTGATGGCCCTTGAGATTATTATGCTAAGCAAAATAATTCAGACATAAAGAAATTGAGAACTATATGATTTTACTCATATGTGGATTATAAAACTGAAAGCAATAAATGAACAAAACAAACAAAAACTCATAAACACAGATGACAATTTAGTGGCTACCAGAGGGAAAGGGGTGAGGGAAGATAAGGGAAAAGGGGATCAAATATATGATGATGAAAGAAAATTTGACTTTGGGCAGTGAATATACAATGTAATATACATATGACGTATTATTGAATTATACTCTTGAAACCAATATAATTTTATTAACCAATGTCACCCCAATAAATTTAATTTTAAAAAACCTAAAAATTTTTTAAATAAAATAAAGAAGAAATACAAAGTTGGAGGATTTATACACAAGGTCTTAAGACTTACTATAAAGCCATTATAATTAATATAGTGTGGTTTGGGCTCAAGTATAGACAAATAGATAATGGAACAGAAGAGAGAATCCAGAAACAGATTTATACATATATATTCACTTTATTTACAACAAAACACCTTTGCAATTCAGTGGAGAAAAGGATACTCTTTACAATAAATGGTACAGGAGAAATTGGATAGCAATATGAAAAACATGAATGCTAACACCTTCTTTACATCTTTACAACAATTAATTGGAGGTCAATTAATTACAATATGAAAACATTGGGGTAATGCAATCTAGTAAGCAGTAAAAAATTGCTGAGAGTCGCTGTGTTGGAGGGCTAGTGGTAGCAGTTTGGACTCTCTCATGCTTCCTGACTCCCTTTGGTGTCCCCCCTACCCATTCCAGTATCTATGTGCAGGAGTGTGTGGAGGGAATAGAAAAGCACAGAGACAGGGGAGGCATTCTGTCCTGGGGAAATCCTTAGAAGGAAGCAGAGGCTGTGAGGGACTCCTAGCATCCATGGACATTCAAGAGGCTGAAGATATGCTACAAGATTTTGAGATGATAATGAAAAAGGAAGTTTGTCCTGTTTTGGTTTAGTTTCTTTGTCAACACAATTCAGAGGTCTCAATTTAAAGGTATTTTATTTTCAAACTGGAGGAAGTGATGGATGATTTCAGAACTTCAGCTCTTGAACCAAGAAGTCCTCCCAACTCTAATGTTGGATCTATTCTCTTTGAAATATTATATTGAAAATGAATTTTTATATAATATAATATAGAAATAAAGGAAAGAATACTGAAAATTTTCTCTGGAGTTAATGGGAGAAGATGGATTATAGCTACTCTCTAGAACTAAGTTACAGTTTCTTAGAATCCCTTTTACCATTCAGCCACTAAGTGAATTGCTAAAGGAGCCAAGGAGAGAAATTACACAGGAACAACATATTTCTTAGAGGAGTAGAAAATGATATGATAGTTAACTGTGCTTATCCTTCTTCAGAGAAAAACAATTCCAATAATTTTTATCGAATGAATGGTGGTGTTTCCTGGAAATTTACCGAATTGTACTGAGAGTCCCCTGACAAGAAATGTGCACAGACAGCAAAGAGTCTTTACAAATGTACAGCAAAATTAGGACAAAAATCACAATGACTCTGACATCCCATTCAGAAGTTTCCTCAGTGAGCCCTATAAAAAAACAAATGTCCAAATGAAGCTACTGTGGAAGCTGAAGAGTGTGAGGTAAAGACTCAAGTTTGACAAAGAAGGTGAAGTCAAAGAGATGGCCAAACAAATTCTAGTGAAATTTCCTCAGTTATGATAGAAGAAACAGAAGAACTACCTTCATCTAAGAATAAAGACAAAGGAAGTAGTTGTATAAGGCAGCACTGTACAAAGGATGAAGAGGAAGAAGGCAGTATTTAATGACATCAACAGAAATGACCCTAGAAAGAAAAATTTAAAAAAAAAGAAGCTGATGTTTCCTTTATTATAAATAAAGAGACTTATGAGGAAAATAATCAAATGGAGGATCTCATCTGTCTCAAGCTGAGAAAGTTTACATTCTGAATGTAGTGAAAATACATGCCCTGTAACTAGTGATTCTGAAAGCCATGAAACAGAAGAATTAGTAGGATCCAATACCAGTAGAACTGGAGAGATTCTTTCAGAACCATCCATAGAAAATGACAACAAAGCCACAGAAGTCACTGATGAACCGACAGAACGGGACTATTTAGAAACATTTAGATACAGTATCTTACATACAGTTCTGGTTTTTACACATGTGAAATTTTTATGTAATAAAGTGGACCTTTAGTTTTAGAAGAGAAGCTGGATGTACTTTATGGGATAAAACCTGAAAGAGTTATTTTTAACTGTGAATACTACTGATATTTTTTTGGGGGAGTGGGTCTGGTTCAATCAGTGGTTTGTGTATACATATATTTTAAAATTTAGAATTAAAGTTTTTAAGCTTGAAAGTAATAATTACAATTTTTAAACTTTTGGAGAGTATCACACTTAGTTTATACATATGCAAGAAAGCTTTTGTCTTGTCTTTTTCTGACAGGTTTAGTAGTGTTCATATTTTGGTCATAGTTTCAACATTTTGCTATGTTAGGGTTTCATGGTAGCTATATATTATTTATGTTTATAAATATACATTACAAATATATTCATCTCTTATTGAAACAGAACAATATAAAATTTGCCCCTTAGGATAATATATGTATATTTATATGTGTAATATATTATACAGGTTATATTATATAATACATAAAATGTGTAATTAGTATATATTGTGTACTATAAGGTAACATATAATATAAAATAATAATATAACAGATATAACATGTTACATATCATTATAGAGAAATAATTATATATGTCATTATATATTATATATAATTACATAAACCATATACCTACATGTTGTATTATTAGATACATATTATATTAGTATATATACAGGTTCTAATATTCTAAGGGGGAAATATTATATTTTTGTGTCTCTATAAGAGATGAATTTAGCAAATGGATACAAGATGGCAACGTAAGAGGACGCAGAGCTGGTCCCCTCCCATGAACACAATGAATGCATACTTATAGTTAGAGCAATTCCTCCTGAGAGACAACTGAGGAACAGCGGAACAGCTTCTGCACAACAAAGAAGAGAGAGAGCAACTGAATAGAGAATGTGGGGAATCATGGGAGCTCTCCGGAATCTGAGGGAACCCACCAGGATCAGAGGAACTGATAAGAGGCATTGTTTGCATTCTCTCTGCACTTTGTTGGCATGGGTAGGAGCTCTACCCAGGTTCTTTAGCCGACCTGCAAGGCTGCGGTAGGGCATTCCCAACCTTCCCTCCTGGAACTAGCTTTAGCAGCAACAAGAGAGTGCCATAGCTGGCATGTACAGAGCTTCCCCACTCCCACGCCTGGAACTAGACCTAGCAGTTCCTTCAGGATGCTGAACTTGCCCACACCAGGCCACTGCTGTAGGCACCCACTGGGCAGCCCTTTCCAGAGTGAGAGGGAATCTGAAGGTTGCTACTGTGCTCACACCCAGGATGTAGTCTAGCTCTGACTGGGCTCCCAAAGCAGTCAATCAAAGCAAAGAGGTGTCATTTGCATGTGAACAGCAGGAGGCCCCATTCAGCATAAGAGGAAACTAGCAGAATGCTACAGCTCGTGTGCTCAAAGGACGCCCCAGCCCAGACTGGCAGCTGTCAATCAAAACAACAGGGCAAGCCTCCTGTGTGTATACCAGGCAGTTCCTATGGGATCAAGAACAAAAACAGCAGGGTACTGCAGCACAGGCCCATAAAGCTGCTCCACCTGGACCAGCAGGGCATGAAGTACACACAAACCAGGCTGCCCTGCCCTAACTCCAGTCTGGCCATGAACAGACAGAATAACAGAGAGCTACTATATATGCATGCACATCAAGTTGCCCTGCCTGGAACCTACTCCTTCTGGCCAGGTGGCACTCCAGGAATTGCATGCAACCATACCAACTCCAACCAGCCTGACAAAACTATCCAGCTCACAGACTACACAGAGGGCACTTCTACACAAGACCTCGTTTTCAAGGTTATGAGAAGTAGTTATTTCATCTAACTAATAGGAACAAACTCAGAGTCAAACAAAATGGGAAGACAGAAGAATATGTCCCAAATAAAGGAACGAGAAAAAACAAAACAAAACAAAACAAAAAACAGAAAAATACTATAATGAAATTAAGATAAGAAATTTGCCTGATAAAGAATTCAAATAAATGGTCATACGGGTGCTCAACAAACTTGAGAGTAGAATAGAGGAACTCAGAGAGAATTTCAACAAAGAGTTAGAAACTATAATAAAGAACCAATCAGAAATGAAAAATACAATAACTGAAATGAAAAACACACTGGGTGTAGAAGGAATTGACGTGAGATTGGTTAATACAGAAGAATGGATTAGTGATGTGGAAGGCAGAATAGTGGACATCACATAAGCAGGATAGAAAAAATAAAAATGAATTTAAAAAATGAGGATAGGATAACATCAAGCACACTAACATTGCATTATAGGGATTCCAGGAAAAGAGAGAAAGAAGCAGAAAGTATATTTGAAGAAATAATGGCTAAAAACTTTCCTAACCTAAGGAAAGAAAAGTAAATCAAGTCCAGGAAGCACAGAGAGTTCCAAACAAGATGAACTCAAAGAGGCCCACTCCAATATATATTACAATTAAAATGACAAAAGTTAAGGATAAAGAGACAATCTTGAAGACAGCAAGAAGGAAGCAACAAGTCACATACAAGGGAAACCACATAAGGCTATCGAGTTATTTCTCAGCAGAAACTCCACAGGCCATAAGAGAGTGGCAGGAAATATTTAAAGTGCTGAAAGAAATGAACCCCCCATCTAGAATATTATACCTGACAAGGTTATCATTCAGAATCAAATGAGAGATAAAGAGTTTCCCAGACAAGCAAAAACTAAAGAAGTTCATCACCACTAAACCAACTTTACAAGAAATGTTAAAGTATCTTCTTTGGGCAGAAAAGAAAAGACTATAAATAGAAATGAGAAAATACTGGAAAGAAAAATCACTTTTCTTTTTGTATATTTGCCTTTCTTATTGTATATTTGCCTTTCTTATTGTATATTTGCAATAAACACAGTAAATCAATCACTTAAAAATCTAATATGAAGGATAAAAGACAAAAGTAGCAAAATTACTATAACTACAATAAATAGGAAATCTATAAAACAAATAGATGTAAAATATGACACCAAAAACATAAAGTATAAAGGGGGAGTAAAATGTAAGCTTTTAAAATGTATTTGATATGGAAAGAGATCAAGAGAAAAAATGGGAAGGACTACAAAAACAACCTAAAAACAATTAATAAAATGGCAACAAGCACATACTTAGCAATAATTACTTTAAATATAAATGGACTAAATACTCCAAACAAAAAACATAGGATGGCTGAATGAATAATAAAATAAGACCCATCTATATGCTGCCTACAGGAGACTCACTTTAGACTGAAAGACACACACACACTGAAAGAGATGGAAAAAGATATTTCATGCAAATATAAATGAAAAAAAAACCCTGGGGCAACAATATTCATATCAGACAAAACAGACTTTAAAACAAAAAATATAAAAAGAGAAAAATAAGGACATTACATAATGATAAAGGAGTTAATCCAAGAAGAAGATGTAACAATTATAAATATCTACACAGCCAACATAGAGGCACCAAAGTATATAACACAAATATTAGTGGAGATAAAGCAGAAATTAACAATAATACAATAATAGTAGAGGACTTTAATATCTCATTTACTTCAATAGATAGATTATCCACATAGCAAATTAATAAGGAAATAATGGCCTTAAAGTTCACATTAGATCAGATCATTAATAGATATTACAGATATTCATCTAAAAACCAAAGAATACACATTTTTCTCAAGTGCACATAGAACATTTTTCAGGATAGACCACATATTAGGTAGCAAAACAAACCTCAATAAATTCAAGAAGACTGAATTTACATTAAGTGTATTTTCTAACCATTAGGCCATGAAACTAGATATCGACTAAAGGAAGAAATCTGGGAAAAAACCAAATACATAGAGATTAAAAAACATGTTACTTCACAACAGGTGGATCAAAGAGGAATCAACCAGGAAATCAAAAACTACCTAGAGACAAATGAAAATGAAAACATAACTTTCTAAAATTTATGAGATGCAGTAATAGCAGTTCTAAGGGGGCAGTTCATAACTATACAGTTCTACCTCAAGAAACAAGAAAAATTCTCAAATAAACAATCTAAATTTACACCTAAAGAAACTAGAAAAAGTATAAACAAAACCCAAAGTACACAGAAAAGGGAAATAATATATTAAGAACTAGTTCTTTGAAAGGATAAACAAAGTTGACGAACCTCTAGCTAGACTCATCAAAAAATAAGAGAGCCCATATAAATAAAATTAGAAATGAAAGGGGAGATAATACCAAAGAAATACAAAGGATCATTAAAGAACACTATGTACACTATATGCCAACAAATTGAGCAATCTAGAAAAAAAAAACAATTTCTATAAACATACAATCTTCCAAGACTGAACCAGGAAGAAAATCTGAACAGACTGATTACTAGCAACAAAATTTAGACAATAATCAAAATCTTCTAACAAAAGCCCAAGACTAGACAGTTTCACAGGTAAATTCTAATAAACACTTAAAGAAGAATTAATACCTTTCCTTCTCAAACTATTCCAAAAAATTGAAGAGAAAGGATCATTTCCGAACTCAATCTACAAGGACAGCATTACCTTGGTACCAAAACCAGACAAAGGCACTACAAAGAAAGAAATTACAGGCAAATATCCCTGACAAGTATAGATGCAAAAACTCTCAACAAAATACTAGGAAACCAAATTCAACAATATATTAAAAATATTATGTACCATGATCAAATAGGATTTATACCAGGGATGCAGGGATGGTTTAATACTCACGGAACAATTAATGTGAAATATCATATCAACAAAACCAAGATAAAAATTATATTATCATCTCAATAGATGCATAAAAGGCATTCAAAAAAATTTCAACATATATTTATGATAAAAACTCAGCAAAGTGGGCATAGAAAGAACTTACCTCAAAATGATAAAGGCTACATATGAAAAGCCCACAACCAATATCATACTCAATGATAAAAAGCTAAAAGCTTCTCCTCTAAGATCAGGAACAAGACAAGGATGTCCATGTTCACCACTATTATTCAATATAGTATTGAAAATTCTAGCCACAGCAACTAGAAAAGAAAAATAAATGAAAGGCATCCAAATTGGAAAGACGTAAAACTGTCACTATTTGCAGATGACATGATATTATGTATAGAAAACCCTAAAGACTCCACCAGGAAACTATTAGAACTAATAAATATAGTAAAGCTGTAGAATCTAGAAGTGATACACAGAAATCTGTTGCATTTCTATACACCAATATTGGAATCAGAAGGAGAAATTAAGCAAACAATCCCATTTACAATTGCATCAAAAAAAACTGTCTAGGAATAAATTTAACCCAAGAGGTAAAAGACCTGTACTTGGAAAACAAATAAGCATTGGAGAAAGAAATTGAAGAGGATAGGAATAAATGGAAGGATGTACCGTGCTGATGGATAGAAGGACTAATATTATTAAAATGTCCAGGCACACATGAACCCAGAGGGTATTATTCTTTTTTTTTTTTAATTCATCCCCTTATCCAACTTCCACCCCTGGCCTACAGATGTTGCCATCTCCCCTTAAGAACTGGATCTCTGAAGGCAGGTAGTCTCCTCCCACACACTTGCGCCGCCCACCCGGGGCCTGGTGCACCTGGGGTATGGGCAGTGGCTCCACTGGGGCTCAAACCCAGGACCTTCTGCGTGTAAAGCAGACGTGCTAACCACTACTCAATGGAACCATCTCAAGAGGGTATTATTCTAAGTAAAATAAGTCAGAGAAAGTTAAATACTGTATAATTTCACTTACACGTGGATCAAAACCCGCAAAACAAATTAACAAACAAAACAAAATGAAAACAGATTCGTGGAAACAAAGATCAAACTGATGGTTGCCAGAGGGGAGAATGGTGAGGGATGAATGAAAGCGGGTAGAGGAATATACTCAATAATATTGTGTTAACTTTTCACAGTGACAGATGCTTACTAGACTAAGTATGGTGATCACATCAAAATGTATATGTTAAATCACAATATTGTATACCTGAATCTAATATAATTTTATATACCAACTATACTTAAATTTTAAAAAGAACAATTTTTATTACATATGACTATGTGATTTATATATGTAATTGTATATTATATAATACAACAATATAACATGTATTATATAAAATTGTATAAATATTATTCTAAGGGAAAAATGTGATATTTTTGTTTCTATAAGAGATGAGTATATATTACATGTGAAATATATATTTATTAATAGAATAATATATATTTATATACTATATATAATTTATATGTGATTATATATAAATGTGGTGTTAGGGCACCAAATCCACATACAGCTAAACATCCACATGTAACTTTTGAGTCCCCCAAAACTTAATTACTAATAGTGTACTGTTGACTGGAAGCCTTATCAATATCATAAATAGTCGACACATATTTTATATGTTATATGTATTATATACTGTATTCTTACAATAAAGTAAGCTAGAGAAAAGAAAACATTATTAAGTAAATCATAAGGAAGATAAAATACACTTACTGCATTTACTGAAAAAGATTTGCATATAAGTGGACCTGTGCAGTTCAAACACATGTTGTTCAAGGGTCAACCATATGATATACAATTATATATTATGTAATAGAACATATATAATAAAATTATATATATACTATTCTAAGAAGGAAATATATTATTCAAATATATTATATTAATACATTACATATAATATATAATTACATATAGTTACATATATTAATTACATATTGTTACATAGCTATATATTATATATAATTATATATATATTATTCTAAGAGGGAAATGCTGTATTTTTCTGTTTCTGTAAGAGATAAATACAGTGGACTTTTTTCTATTGGTAATGATTCATTCATTTCTCTCAAAGCAGTTTCTTGTTTTCTGAGTAATTTAAAATCTGTGAAACCATGGAAACCTTAAGTCTGTTGAAATATCAGGTTAAACACATTCCAAGATTTGCTCAAATTAAAATTCTTTTGTGTACTTTTGTAGTGCTTGAGAAAAAGACTTCATTATTTATGAAAAAATGTGTTTTATCTTGCAAATGGTATTTAAACATTAGCTTACTATTTAATAGAATGAATGTTTATGAAGTTGACATGAAACCATCTCAGAAGTGGGCAGGTTCATTGACCTTTTACTTGCTTTTCTGAACATTTCTGAATATCACACATTTCTTTCTAATATATTCTAAAGTATGCAAATGTCAATGGTATGAAACACCACTGTACTGGAAGAATTAATATATTACTTTAGTAATGTACTTGAGCTAAATAACTGAAGATTTAGGAACACATAAAAGCCACAATAATTTATATGATGTTTTGAAGTGAATTAAATAATTTTAAACTAGATTCTTCAACAGTTGGTATTTTATTTTTATATTAACACAGTGTAATGATTATTCTAAACTCGTACTTTCAAATTCACATATTTAAAGTCATGTAAGCTGTACAACTTCCCTGTCAAAAACACTGGCTGCCAAATTTATATCTGTTTTTTCAGCTGTACCTGATATTTAGAATTTTAAAATTTCTGTAAAGTAGCTATTGTAGCTTGCAATGTGTTTGCTGCCTTTGTGAAGTGGTATATACTTGTATAATTTCTGTATTAAACAAATTAATTTCAAAGGTAAAATTATATTTACTATGCAATTTCAGTTAAAAGTCATTATTTAATACATAGAACCTAAAACAGCATGCCTCCACTATAATTTAAGATCTCAACCTAAGAACACACATTTATTTAAAGAATTCCCACCCTTTTCCCCTATGATAGACTACCAAAAAAAAAAAAAAA
>NW_024350325.1:10657948-10713027 GCF_902729225.1 Pteropus medius | reverse complement strand
AGGCAAAATAAGTCAGACAGAAAAAGTTGAGAACCATATGATTTCATTCATATGTGAGATATAAAACTGAAAGCAACAAATGAACAAGACAAACAAAAATTCACAGACATAGACAACAGTTTAGGGGTTACCACAGGGAAACAGGGGAGGGAGGAGGTAGATAAAGGTAAAGGGGAAATATATGGTAATGAAAGAGAATTTAACTTTGGGTGGTGAACACACAATGAAATATACATATGATGTATTATTGAATTGTACACTTGAAACCTATATAATTTTATTAACCACTGTCACCCTAATAAATTTAATTTAAAAAATTTTTAAAGTTAATTGATATCAATACAATTATAATTTTTTACCTGAAAGAGTAAATATTCAGGAGAATACTTCCATCTTTGGATCAACTTATGACTCCATAGACTATGTTTACTGAGAAATATGAACATTTGTAAGATAAATATTCTTACCTTAATAGGATTCCTATAGAAAGACTGTTTTCCAGAAGAAGGGAATGACATGGCAATAATACGTTCTGGAAGTCAAAATAGTCACTATTACAAATGTCATTATAGATGTCAATATATGAGAACTTCATTTACATGGAATCAGACTCCTTTTTCATAGAAAAAAAACTTTCAGGATTGAGAGTGACAGAAAGAAAAGCTAACTACCCTTCAGGATAATCAAGATAAATCTGGGCTCCAGTGAGATGATGGAAACTTCCAGGATGGTTTCCAGTGTTCCTGACTCAGAAACCTGAGATCTACAAAGCCATGACCTTATTTTATGGGGTTCTAGGAAGAGAACAGGTCTTTCTGTGATCCTTGGGATCCAGGATAACAACTAGAACTCACTAAATCCTAAACCAAACAAATGGAGTCAGCTGAAAATCCATTCTACTTTCTCTTCTATAATCAAGTAGTCTTGACTTGAGGTGACCATGGAAAAAATTGTCAGGGCTAAACTACGTGCATGTCACACTACCATAGTGGCATACCTGTTCATAGATAAAGAATGCTTTGAATATGGCTTAGACAAGTCAAGAACAAAATAAACACATAATTACTTACACACAAGAAAAATGTGAAGTTAATATTTTAAGTAAAGTAACAGTTAAACACCACAAACCAGTAACATAAGTGAGGTCTAAATCAAATCCACCTTTCTTGTATCGCCGTTTGTTTCCTGAAACCTGTGCATTTAAAACAATCATTAATTTGCAAAACATAAATCAACATAAAAATAAACATTATATAAATATCTATAACCCTTGCCAGTATTTCCCAAAATATATTTTTCTGAATCATAAACATGTTTTTGCCCACTTACCATCCTTCTGGTCAGCATTTCAAGACGTCTCTTTTGATAAGCCAGATGAAAAATTCTTATCAGAATGATAAGTCGAAATAAAATTGTCAACCTAACAATAAATTGAAAAGATTCATTTTTGCTTGAGAAATAGGATTTTGTCAATATGAACTAAGAGCAGTGGCTCCTAACCAGGGGCAGTTTTGCACATACCCCTACCCGCCAAGCCTCCCACCCACCCACTTAGGGGGCATTCAACAACGTTTGGAGATGTTTTTGGTTGTGTAATAGATTTTTGCGATATGTGGTTCTTTTGTGGTTTACGATGAGTATTTTTCAATCTTTTTCCCATCAATACAAACTGAAGGTTCTTGTTCACCTTTTTTACTCCCATCAGTAACAGAGGTTCACTACAGCTGCTAACACACATCAGGCAGGCAGCAGACTGATATAATTCCCAAGTGTGCTAGCTGGTATCTCACCTACCATCAGAAAGAAACACAATGGCAGAGAACTGATGGTTTGGACTAGTGCTTCTCTAACTTGAGTGTGCATACTGATTCAATAAGTCTAGAATGGGGCCTGAGGTATTTTTCTTCTTGCATTTTTAGCAACCTCTTAGATGATGCTGAGGTACCAGTCAGAGGACCCTACTGGCTTCAGTTATTTTCAAACAACTCCAAAAGGCTATCAAATAATGTTAAGTTTCATAGGGACCTGAATTGAAGTCCTGGGAAGCTGGAGTGTGGAAAGAAGCAAACTATTTGACTAATGAATAAGCCTAGTGAGCCGCACAACATCTATATTCCAGTACACATTTGCTCTCTTTTTCTCATTGCCAGAGTAGGAAGAGGAAAAGGAAAAAAAGCCATCAGTGTCTCATATTTTAGTTTCTTGATCCCTAACCATTCTAACTTCGCCTCGGCTTCCTTCATTGCAAATATACTATACTGCAAATTCTACCTCTGTGTTGTTATCCATGTCACTTAGTTTTCTGTTACATTTGCTCTTTCAGAGAATCATCATTGGAGTCACTTAAATTTTGCATCTGCTGAAACCAATATTCTCTTGGTGATAGGAAAAACCTAGTAATTTCATGTGTAAGGAATTTGTGGTTGAAATTAAAACTATGATTTAGTGAGAATTTAAAGATGTAGAAAAGTTAAAGTTACAAGTGACAAAGTCCCCAGTTTCTACTTTGGGTGTTCCATCTTCTTCATGCAATTAAAGGTACTTAGTGTGTATACTCTTTACTGGTCTCACTAATCCTTTAGTTTCCAAATATTTGAAAATTTATCTAAACATTTCATTTTCAAGCAGCTATTTGACAATGAATCAGCACATTCAGAGTTAAAGAGATTACAGAGTTAAAGAGAATGAAAGCCAAAGAAAATGAAGAAAAAAAAAAGAAAATGTTTAAGAGAGGTGAATCATATGTTTCTTACCTGGGGATATCTTTAAGAAACCCAAAGTCATAAAAAATGTAAATGATGTTAACCAATAATGTCACCACAATTACGAAAGCATCTAAGAAGTTAAGCGTATCAGAAAAATAGAGTTGTATCCTGTAATATAAAACAAAACATAAATAAGTTTATGCCTCCCAAAGAAGAGATAAGGATATTTTAAGAGCACAAATTATTTAACTCTTCTCCATTAAGAATTCTACTTCAATGGATTACTTAAAATTCATTTACTAAACTAGACTAAGGAGAAAATATTTATATTCATTATTTTATACATACATATTACAAAAGCATCGATATAGCAACTTAAGTATAGTATAAGATATAACTAAACCATCGAACAAGAGGCAAGCATTGCCTTCACATAGGTGGGAGAGAAAAGTGGGGTGCCAGGCAGTACTATTGGGCAATGGAAGATGAACGTGACACAGCCTTAGAGCAACTGGAGCTATAGAGAGTGTACAAGATGAGCTGGTGAGAGGGAGAGGAGTCCATTACTTTGGCGTACAAACTTATTATCTGGTTTTACACCGACAGTAAAATCTCAATGGGCTGGTGTGAATTTCCCTGAGCAAAGCTGAATTTCTATCCACTGTATCTTTCTCCCCAATACTGGCTCCTTCAGCCATGGGAACTTGTGCTCCACGGAAAGCTTTTTCCAATTTTGGGGTAGCCCCTTTCAGGCTCTGAGTAAACTGAATAAAGCGAGGCAAGAAAATTTAGTCCCTGACTTCCACAGGAATCCAGCTCCAAGTCTTAGCTCACTCCATGCACTTTCTCAGAAAGTCAGCAAACAGAGAAAATATACTGCTGCTTCGTTGATGGTATGAGCCTGCCTCAGATATCCTCTGGTACTTAACACAAGTTTTTATTTAACTTATCTATTACCTAGTATTTAATATATTGTCAGCTTTTATTTAGATTCAATTCGTTACGGAAGTGTTAATATTTATACAAGTATTTCACACACATGTTCCTCTTAAAAATGTGCATGTAGACACATTAACTGCTTGGCCCCATTTTGCAAAACCTTTGAAAAAATTATCTAGAATACATTGTCAGAGACTAGAAAGACAGTTGCAACAATACTATTAAAGCCCAATCCAGTAGAAAGTGAGATTTAGATTGTTGTTTCTCTTATGGACCATGCCTTCCAAGATAAAGAGGGACACATTTGGTTGAGTTGACTGGTAATCATTTTAGGATGCTTCTCATAGCAATACAAAATATCTTTACGTGTTTGTATAAAAAAAAAATCAAACTTACCTTTCTACAAAAATTTGAAGAAGAACATCCATTAAAAAAAATAAAGCAATAGATAAAGAAATCAAATGATATGCCAAAGGAATACGCATTGTGCTATCAGTGGCAAGTAGGGCTGTAATGATGAGGGAAACATCCGCAAAGACCAGCAACATTCCAAATATTCTACAAGTAAATAAATAAATTAATAGTATAAAGATAAAGTAATTTTCACCTTTATAGTTAGACATCTAGGCCAATGATCTGATAACAAAATGTCATTATTTAGGATTAAACTCTGCAGTGGTAGGGAGAATTGCATTACCTTAGAATACAAAAAAAAGTTACTCAGTTTTCACCCAATAGAAGCAGTTGTTAGGGAAATGAAATTCCCACCAAACCACTTGATGTTATTGTGAACTTTTATCACAGACACATCAGACTAACACTCCAAAATAGAATAGGCAAACTGAATTAAAACTACATGTCTCTGCTTATAAACTCTTCTTAAAATTAGAGAATTTTATAAGGGGCTTTTTAACAATTTCTCATAATAAATAAAACCTCATTAATCTAGATAATTTTTAAGAATTTAGTAATTTTTAAGAATTTGCTTTAGTCAAGCAAAAGCATGACTAAAATATGCCCTTAAAGGACCACTTTGGCCGGTAAGATTTTTTTTATTGGTGAGATTTTATATATTAATGGATGCTTCTAGAACAGTGCTGGGTACATGAGAAGAAATTCAATTTCATAAACACATACATGATTGAATTCTAGAGTATCTCCTAATCTTTTCTCTTGTATATTCTAAAGACATTTTCCATAAATTGATTATACTACTGATATAACCTATGAAGATAAATTAGTCTTAAAAGTACTTTTTTACAATTGCAACAAAAAATAAAATATATATTTAAAAGGAAGCAAGTATATTGTGTGAATTTGTATTACAGTATGAAATCTTACTATAATGTCTAGAAGAAGCCTACATAGAATGCTTCCAGAATTAAGGAGTAATTTTATACAAATAGGTATTTAATACTTATAGAATTTTAAAATGCATACTTCATTTTTACTTTCACGGATAGCAAAAACATATTAAATGTGTTACCATTAGACTTAAATAAATGCCATTCTTTACAATACCTAATGTTCAGCTGAAACTAAAATTCCAAGATAAATTATATTAAATGGGGCACAGAGACTATTTAGCAACACACTGACAGTGGAAATGATTTTTCCCCCTTAAAGATCCTTACTCATTAAAAAATATTGCTATTAAGTTTTAAACATATTTATCTCCTTTTCTAGGGTCTCACATACCTGTACATAACGGATGATACAATTAAGTACACAAGTCTCTTAATCTTGAAGCTGCAAAAAGAATTCAAAATCAAATCTCAAATTTCTCAAGTTTATCACAGATTTCTTCTAATATATGATATGATTTTAACAAATAAACTAAGGCCTTTATAAATATAATTTTTAAAATAATTTTTCAGGAGTTTCATAACAAAATGCTTTTAACTAATAACTAAATTTTTCACCTGTCTGCTTCATGATTGTTTTTTACTTTAATATGTGGATGTTTAGCAACACTTCTCTTGACTATAAAGCACCAGCCCCAACATTATGGTAATATTTAACTTGGGGTCATCAACTAAAGTAAAATAGCATGGATTTCATAATGAAATGCATTACAGTGACATTTCATTTCAATGTCACCATAATAAAACATAAAAAAATAAAAATAGAAAAGAGGAAAAATATAAAGAAATAAGTAATCTGTACTATAAAAAAAAGATAGCATGGAGACAGAGGAGAGTGGTAGGAGAGATCTGTGCTCTAGCTCTCCCATTAATGAGTTATCAGATCCTGGACAAGTCAAGTCATCCACAGCAATAAAATAAGAGACTTCAGGAATGGGTAAGGAGTAAATGACACTCTTGTTTGTAATATTCCTTCTTGAAACAAGATACTTCATGAATATGATAATTAAACATTAATAAGAGTCACGTGTGGGGTTGCAAGTGCACTTTGGAGATAAGGAATTTTAATAAGATACATTTCAAAGGAGAAACACCCTAGCAACTGGGCTTCTTCCATTAACAGGAGGAGGAGAAGCCTGTTTGATGGAGCTTCTAGTTATTTATTGTTTTACCCTATGGCTGAAGACAAGGTAGCAATTGGGAAGCAATTTATTGCCTCACTGAAGCCTCCAACAGGGGACCCAAATTCCACCCCAAGTAGGACTGATCCCAAGATAGTGCTCAAAGTCTGTATAAAGACTGTAGAATGGAGAGGATAAATGTTGAACAGAACTGCAACACTACCGAAATTGCCCATGGATGAATATTGTTAGGCTAACCTGAGATATAAGAGCTCCTCACTCCCCTAATCTCTTTTTTTCCATCTGCACTGGCTTAGGGAGTCAAGGTTGATGTAGATGAGGGAACTGATTGTCTAAAAGAGGTGAATTTTCCCCTGAAGTTACCATTCTCTTAACATAGGCCCTTTCTGATCCCACACAGATAACTGATGTCTGGGTAGCAAAGAAATGTAATAATAAATCTGACGTTGCCTGACAAAGTGAGCATACAGAACCATACCTGACAGAATCAGAAGCACAAAGGCACAGCTTGGGTGGCTTCTATCTTTTTCGGTGCCTCCTAAAACTAACACAAGTAAATATACAGTCGAGATTTTTAAAAAGTGTGCTCTATAAATGCAGCTTCAAACAATGTGTGCAGAGTTTTCGGGGAAAGGACCGCGACCAATAATTCTACACCCAGGAAAAGTACTGTTTATATTTGGAAGCAACATACATTCTCTAACAGGCAGAAACTCAAAGCATAGCATCCATGTATCTTTCCTAAAAACAATCACTCAGAGATGTGCTCAAGCTGCGTAATGAATCTAAATGAACACAGGAATCAGTAAGACACCTTATAGAGAATAGATGTTAAATACAATCATAAAAATTCAGAACCAAGTATAAATAACCATTGCTAATTAGCATATGGAGATGTAAACAAATGATTCTAAAAGCAAAGATAAATAACAAAATTACTGATAACAGTTTGGATTTCAATTTGCAAGTTTTCTCATACAATTTGGGATTTAAGGGTTATAAGATGATGATAGTAAAAGCATGTTGTATTTCTTATCTTTCTCAGATACAAATCCAGTTTCAATATGGATATTGATGAAGAAACAAAAATACAATTATGTTTTCTAAAAATAGGTTTATAACCTTCATTTCATTAAAAAATTGAAAGGAGTAAAAACAAATCAATTCATAGTGACATATTAAAATATTTAAAAAGAAAGTATCAAGGAAGTGTTTATTATAGAAAACAAAGTAAAATGATAGTAAATAAAACCTAATATGCCAGAAATGATAGCAAATACAAACACAAACTCTCATATTAAATATTGACAATATTCTCAGATAAGTTTAAAATTTATATGCACTATATTCTGTATAGAAGTGACAAAAACTAAATTAAAGTGATAGTTTGAAAATAAAGAGATGAGCAAAGATAGAGATGCAAACGTTAAATCTCAAAACCATTAATAGTTGTAATATTTATATCAAAGTTGAATTCGAAGCAAAAATATTAACTAAAAATATGACTAAGACTTATTTTATATTGATAAAAGGTAGACCCTATAGGACATTAACAAGGTCATGTGGAACAGGGGTAGGATTTGTATTGGGAGTGGTTCTTGCCTTTCCAATGGACACTAATTTTTCTGTACATATGCTGGCAGGGGAGGCATGTGGCCATACTCAAAACATTAAAGGCACTGGGTGATTCTTTGGTTTTCTTGCTCTCATTCTAGGGATCTGGCTGTTCTCTTCAAACTATCCACAACACAAAAAGCTACTTTCCTAAATTGTAGTGTAAACTCAGGTTGAAGAGAGCAGAGTCAGGATCTAAGTTAGTTCATTAGAATTCTCTACCAGGGTTTGGAAAGGAAGCCCTAAAGTTCTTAGGATGTCTCTTGTTTGTCTTGGTCCTCAGAGAATATATTTCTCTTTGGAGCAGTGTTGGTACTAAGGATAGGATCTATGTGTCTCTAACCAAATACTATCTATTCTTAAAAATACATATATTGAAATAGTTTCTATTGTGCAGAGAATACATATATTTAAAGACTTTATATCAAACATTTAAAGAAATTCATCCTGTAATAAGATATAGAAAACTTCAATGTACTCTAAAATATAAAAAGTATGCAAGCTGCATTTTCTGAAAATGGTGTAATAAAACCAGTGCAGTGGCAGAGTACTGACATACAAGATATTTTATTGCATTTTATCACTACAGAAATTAAAAGGTACCATACATGACAACTTAGATTAAATGATGATATTGCTTAAAAGATACAAACTACTAACATTTTCTAAAGAAAAAAAACAGATAACCTGAATGGTTTAAAAAATACTACCTTTTAAAGAAATTGAAATTGTAATTTAAAATTTTCCAACAACAAAAATCCAAGCTCAGGTGACTTAACTGCAGAATTTTACTAATTTTCTTTAAAGCAGAAATAATACTAATTCTAAACAAACTCGGATAAATGAAGAAGAGGAACTACTTCCAAACTCATTTTAGAAGACTAACATTACTCTGATACCAAAACCAGTAACATTACAGGACAAGACAAAGAAATGACCATCTTTCATGAATATAGATACAAAAATCCTTAACAAAACATTAGCAAATTGAATTCGGCAATATATAATATATAATATAAAAATATATTATATATAATATATAAATATATTACATATATATTTAAAAAGTACATCATGATCAAGTGGGATTTGTTCCAGGAATTCAAGGATGGTTAAAAATTCTAAAATTAATATAATTCACCATGTCAATAGACTAAAAAATTAAAACATATAATCATCTCAATAGGTATAAAAAATTTTTAAACATAACAACCATTCATAATAAAAATTTTTAATAAACTAGGAATAGAAGGGAATGTTCTTAACTAGACAAGGGGAATGTACAAAAAAATCTATGGCTAATATCAATGTTAATGGTGAAAGACTAAATGTTTCTTCCAAAAGTTTGAAATCTAGGATGTCAGTTCACACTTATTCTATTTAAAACTGTAGTGAAGGTATAATCAATGCAATAAAACAAGAAAACAAAATAACAGGCATATAGATTGGAAAGGAAGACATAAAATTCTCTGTATTTGTAGATGATATCCTTGTCTACTTAGAAAATCCCAAGAAATTTACTTAAAAAAAAAAACTATTAGAATAAGTGTATTTAATAAAGTTACTGGATGAACGGTTAATATAAAAATGCAATTATATTTCTATACACTAGCAATGAACAACTAAATAATAGAAATGTAAGTAACTACATCATTTATATTAGCACCAAAATTCATAAAATACTCTGTTATAAATTAACAAAATATGTGCAAGATTTATATGCTGAAAGTTACAAAATACGATGAAAGAAAACAAAGATAAGAAATGTGTCATGTTTATAGATTAAAAGACTCGATATTGTTAGAATGTCAGTTCTCTTCAAAACAATATATAGATTCAACACAATTTCAATAAAAAGTCATCACAGCACAATTTTTTGTAGATACTGACAACCTGATTCTAAAATTTATATAGAAAGGCAAAGAGATACTACTACCTGATTTAAATACTCATTATAGTGTTGTATAAAAGAGGAGAAGGTTGGTACTCCCCTTGACAAGGATACAAGAGGCCTTTGGGCCTCACAACATGCATACAGTTAAGGCATTGCCACCTACGTCCTGGCATCTAACCATCGTTTTTGTACAAGAAATGTTAAAGGGACTTCAGTAAAAACAGAAAAGGTAAAAAAGAAAATAAAAATAACAAATGCAAATAATAAAATGGCAGTAACTATGAACCTATCATTAATCAGTTTTAGTGTAAATGGATTAAACGCCCCAATCAAAAGACTTAAAGTAGCCGAATGGATAAGAAAACAAGACCCATGCATATGTTGTCTACAAGAGACCCACTTCAGATCAAAAGACACTCACAAACTGAAAGTAAAGGATGGAAAAAGATATTTCATGCAAATGGAAATGAAAAAAGGGGGGGTAGCGATTATTATATAAGATAAAATAGATTTTAAAACAAGGCTATAATAAGAGACAAAGAAGGGCATTATATAATGATAAAGGGATCAATAAATTAAGAAGACATAACCCTAGAAAACATACACACACCCAGCACAGGAGCACCTACGCACATAAAGCAATTATTGACTGATATAAAAGGAGAGATCAACAGTAATACACTCATAGTAGGAGATTTTAACACCGCATTGACACGAATGGACAGAGCTTCCAGGCAAAGAATCTACAAGGAAATGATGGGCCTAAAAGACACACTAGACCAGATGGATTTAACACATATTTTCAGAGCATTTTACCCCAAAGCAACAAAATACACTTTCTTCTCAAGTGCACATTTTCCAGGATAGACCACATGTTAGGACACAAAATAAGTCTCAGAACAACTCTAAGAAGATTGAAATCATATCAACCATCTTCTCTGATCACAATGGTATGAAACTAGAAATCAACCACAAGAAAAAACCTGGAAAATACACAAACACATGGAGACTAAATAAGATGCTACTAAACAATGAGTAGGTTATCAATGAGATCAAGAAAGAAATCAAAAGATATCTAGAGACAAAAGAAACTGAAAGCACAATAACTCAAAATCATGGCTGAAGCAGGTCTAAGAGAGAAATTCATAGCAATACAGGCGCACTCAAGAAACAAGAAACAAGAAAAAGCTCAAATAAATAATTTAACCTTACAATTAAAAGAACTGGAAAAAGAGCAGCAAACAAAGCCCAAAGTGAATAGAAGGAAGGAAATAATAAAGGTCAGAGCATAAGTAAACAAAATGGAGTCTAGAAAAACAATACAAAAAATTAATGAAACCAAGAGCAGGTTTTTTGAAATGATAAACAAAATTAACAGACCCTTAACCAAACTCAAGGAAAAAGGAGAGAGTACTCAAATAAATAAAATCAGAAATGAAAGAGAAGAAATAACTACGGACTCCACAGGAATATAAAGCATCATAAGAAAATACTACAAGCAATTATACACCAACAAATTGGACAATCTGGAAGAAATGGACACATTCCTAGAAACATACAAGCTCCCAAGACTGAGTTAAGAAGTAACAGAAAATTTGAATCAATGAAATAGAATAGTAATCAAAAACCTCCCCCCAGCAAAAAAATTCCTGAACAGATGGCTTCATAGGCGAATTTAACCAAACATTCAAAGAAGAATTAACACCGATTCTTCTCAAACTATTCCAAAAAATTCAAGAAGACAGAAGGCTCCCAAACCCCTTTTATGAGGCCACTGTTACCTCGATTCCAAAACCAGGCAAAGACATTACAAAAAAAAAGAAAACTATAGGCTGATATCTCTGACAAACATTGGAGCAAAAATCCTCAACAAAATATTAGCAAACCAAATTCAGCAATACATTAAAAATATCATACACATGATCAAGTGGAGTTCATTCCTGAGATGCAAGATTGGTACAATATCCTCAAACCAATTAATGTGACACACCACATTAACAAATTGAAAGATTTTTTTAAAAAAAGACATATCAATAGATGCAGAAAAAGCATTCGACAAAATCTAGCATCCATTTATGATAAAAACTCTCAGCAAAGTGGGAATAGAGAGAACATACCTCAACATAATAAAGGCCATATATGACAAACCTACAGCTAACATGATACTCAATGGAGAAAGGCTAAAGTGTTTTCCTTAAGATCCAGAACACGACAAGGATGCCCACTTTCACCACTCCTCTTCAATATTGTATTGGAAGGCTTAGCCACAGCAATAAGATTTAAAAAAAAGAAATAAAGAGTATCCAAATTGGAAAGAAAGAAGTAAAACTCTTGTTACTTACCAATGACATGATACTATATGTAGAGAACCCTAAAGATTTCACCAAAAAATTGTTAGAACTGGTCAATGAATTCAGGAAAGCAGCAGGCTACAAAATAAATATTCAGAAGTCAGTGGTGTTTTTATACACCAATGATGAACTTTCGGAAAGAGAAATTAAGAAAATAATCTCATTAACAATTGCATCAAAAACCATAAAATACCTGGGAATCAAATTAACCAAGGAGGTAAAAAGACCTGTTCTAAGAAAAATTATAGTCACTGAAAAAAGAAATTGAAGAAGATACAAATAAATGGAAGCATATACTAGGCTCATAGGTAGGAAGAATCAACATCATTAAAATGGCCATATCACCCAACGCAATCTATAGATTCAATGCAATCCCTATCAAAATACCAATGGCAGGAAACATGGTGGAGTGAGAGATGTCCTCAGATCTCTCCCCTTGAAACAACAATAAGCTGAAAATCTAAAACTCAACAAAAAACACTCAAACTACACACCAGCATGTTTGAGAGTGGGATCTGCGCATACGAGCTACTGCATGTCAGAACCCTGGGTGTCAGGTAGTGGACTTGGAGAAATAAAGAAGCTGCCTCTTGCAGCTGCAGGAGCTCCTTATAGGAAGAAGGGGAGGGGTGAAGGTGTGGGAACTTCCCTAATCAGCCTACCTGGAAGTACTGGAACTTCAGGCAGCCAGCAGCAGGGCTCAGTTATCAGGGCAGAAAGCAGAGAAGCAGGATGGGACTGAAGAAAACAACAGTTGATTTTAACCGGCTCCCAGATGCAAAACAAAGGCTGAGCCGCAGCCCCTAACTTCCAACCCAGAGGGTCCCTCCCCTCATATCCCCCACAACCGAATACCACAGAGTCCAAGAGGAATCGGAGCAAAAGCTGCTGAGACTTAAGCTACCCCTCACAGCCTCTGGAGCTCCCTGCAGGAGGAGGGGGATGGGAGAACGTGAGGCAACTTCCCTGATTAGCCTGCTGGGAAGTGCCAGAACTTCTAGCAACCGGCAGCAGGGCCCAGTCATCAGGGCAGAAAGCAGAAAAGTGGGTCAGGACTGGAAAGAAACAACAGTTGATTTTTACCAGCCCCAGTTGCAAAACTGACGCTGAGCCACAGCCCCCAACTCCCAACCCAGAGGGCCCCTCCCCCCAAACTTTCTGAGACCGATCACCCAGAGCCCCACAGGAATCTGAGTAAACGCTACCAAAACTGTTGCTAACGCTGACAGGGACTGAAACTGAAAATAGCAAGTGTGATTAAATATCTACAAGAAAATAAAAAAGACATTTAGACTTTATGTAAAGCAGGGATCCAAGAGACTTGGACGCCACCTACTGGACACCAAAAGAAAAGCACCTTCTTTGCAGCAGGCTAGAGAGAGACCTTTATATAACAAACCTGCTTTCTGGAAAAACAACAGAATACACTTCCATCAATGCCCAGGTGGAGAAATAGTCCATCAAACACCATGAACAGCCAAGGTGACAAGGCATCTCAGAAAGAAAGAGAAAAATCTCCAGAAAATAAGCTTATAGACGTAGAAATATGCGACTTAAATGACAGAGACTTTAGGATGGTACTTCTGAAAAATCTCAGTGAGTTCCGAAACAAGTCGTATCAACAATGTCAGGAATTGAAAAAACGACTAGATGAGCAGAGCAAGGAGACTGAAACCTTCAAAAGGAAACAAATAGAACTTCTGGAGATGAAGAACACACTGCAAGAGTTGAAAAATGAAATAACAAGCTTGGGAAATAGAGTCAACCAAATGGAGGAAAGGATCAGTGATATCGAAGACAGAAATCTAGAAATAAATCAGAAGGAAGAAGAGAGAAACTGAAGAATGGAAAATAATGACAGAGAAATTCAAGAACTAGCCGATACCATCAAGAGAGGAAACATAATAATGGGCATTCTCAAAAGCAAGGAAAAGGAGCAGGGACTAGAAAACATTTTCAGACAAACAGTTGATGAGAATTTCCCAAATATAAGGAATGAGCTGGAGCCTGGAATTCAAGAGGTCAACAGAACACCCAATTATCTCAACCCAAAAAGACCTTCACCAAGACACATTGGATTAAAGTTATCAAAAGTCAACGACAGAGACAGAATTCTCATGGCAGCCAGGGAGAAGAAAAAGGTAAATTATAAAGGAAAACCCATTAGATTACCCTCGGACTTCTCAGCGCAAACCTTACAAGCCAGAAAGGAAAGGAATCAAATATTTAAACTATTAAGTGAAAGGAGCTACCAGCCTCAAGTAGTGTATCCAGCTAAGCTCTCCTTTAGATATGAAGGAGAAATTAAGACCTTTCCAGATATACAAAAATTGAGAGAATTTTCCACTACAAGGCCTGCAGTACAAGAAACACTGAAAGGGGTCAGCTCACCTAAAATAAAATAAAATAAAAAAACATAATTAGGAGTAAAGTGACTATCAGGCAAATAGAAGCAGAGGAGTGAAATCCTTAGTAAGAACAGGGCATTATAAGCTTAAATAATAAGAAGAGAATTGCTATAGCAAGATAGTAATGAACATTCAGCATACATAGGGATAAATCGAGATAACAATGACTGAAAAGTGGAGGATTCAAAGATCCACATTTACAAAGGAGAAGGAGATAAGGCATGCCATACTGAGAAAAAAGAACGAGTTTGGAGACATCACTCTGCTTGACTTCAAATTATACTACAAAGTGACAGTAATCAAAATGGCATGGTATTGGCAGAAAAACAGACACATGAACCAGAGGAACAAGATCACGAGTCCAGAAGTAAACCCATATTTATTTGGGCAAATGATTTTCAACAAAAGTCAAAAACATACAATAGAGAAAGGAAAGCCTCTTCAATAAATGGTGCTTGAAAATTGGAAGGCCACCTGCAAAGGATTGAAATTAGACTGTTGTCTACCGCCACACCAAAATTAACTCAAAATGGATTCAGGACCTGAATATAAAACCAGAATCAATAAAATGCATAGAAGAAAACATAGGAACTAAACTCAAAGACCTTGAGTTTACCCTGTTTACGTCTTCCCTCCTCCCCCACCAACTACCCTCTGGTAACCACTAGTCCATTGCCCATGCCCATAAAGAGGATTTTATGAATTTGACCTCAAAGGCAAGAAAAGGAAAAGCAAAAATAAATGAATGGGACTACATCAAACTAAAAAGCTTCTGCTCAGCAAAAGAAATCATCAACAAGGCAAGAGAAAACCATCCAAATGAGAAAATATATTTGCAAGCAACACCTCCAATAAAGGGCTAATATCCAAAATATACAAAAAACTCATATGACTCAATAACAACAAAAAAACAAACAATCTAATCAAAAAATGAGCAGAAGACCTGAACAGACATTTCTTCCTAGAGGACATACAAATGGCCAACAAATATTTGTAAAGATGCTCAACATCGTTAGCTATTAGGGAAATGAAAATCAAAACCACAATGAGATACCATCTCGCACCTGGTAGAATAGCTATAATCAACAGAACAAGTAATAACAAATGTTGGAGAGGATGTGGAGAAAAAGGAATCCTCATACACTGCTGGTGGGACTGCAAAGTGGTAGACCCACTATGGAAAACAGTATGGAGATTCCTCAAAAAACTATGAATTGATCTACAATATGATCCAGGAATACCTCTATTGGGTATTTACCCCAAAGACTTGAAAACCTATATCTGAAAAGATATTTGCACACCGTTGTTCATAGCAGGATTATTCACAGTGGCCAGGCCATGGAAGCAACCTAAATGTCTTACAATAGATGATTGGCTAAAGAAGCTGTGGTACTTATATATAATGGAATATTACTCAGCCATAAGAAGAGATGAAATACTACCATTTGCAACAACCTGGATGGACCTCGAGGTAATCATGCTTAGTGAAATAAGCCAGACTGAAATAGTTGAAAATCACATGGTATCACTTACATGTGGGACACAAACCTAAAAGCAACAAATGAACAGGACAAACAGAGACTCATGGACATGGACAATGGACTAGTGGTTACCAGAAGGTAGTTGGTGGGAGAGGAGGGAAGACGTAAACAGGGTAAAGGGGGTCAAATATAGGAGTGTTGGGGGAGGGTGATGTGCGTAAAAGGGATCAAATACATGATAGCTGAAGGAAATTGGACTCTGGGTTGTAATCACACGATAGAATATATAGATGTCAAATTATAATGTACACCTGAAAATCGTATAATTGTATTAATCAATGTTACCCCAATAAACTTAAAAATAATACCGATGGCATTTTTCAGAGACCTAGAACAAATAATCCTAAAATTTATATGGAACCATAAAAGACCCCAAGTAGTCATGGCAATCCTGAGAGAGAGGAACAAAGTTGGAGGGATCACACTATCTGATATCAAACTATACTACAAGGCTACAGCAATCAAAATAGCATAGTACTCCCTAAAAACAGAAAAATTGATCAATAAAACTGAATAGAGAGCCCAGAAAAAAATCCACACCTATTGCTCACTTAATATTTGACGAAAGAGGTAAGAATATACAATGGGGCAAAGACAGTCTCTTCAATAAATAGTGTTGGGAAAACTGGACAGATATATGCATAATAAAGAAAGAAACTGGACTACCTTCTTACACCGTATACAAGAACAGACTCAAAATGGATTAAATACTTAAATGTGAGACCTGAAACCATAAAACTTCTAGAAGAAAACATAGGCAGTAAACTCTCTGATATTACTAACAGGAATTTCTTTTTGGACATATCTCCATGGGCAAGGGAAACAAAAGAAAAAATAAACAAATGGGACCACACCAAACTAAAAAGTTTTTGTACAGTGAAGGAAACTGTCAACAAAACAAAAAGACAACTGATTGAATGGGAGAAGATATTTGCTAATGATACATCTGATAAGACGTTAATACTCCAAAATACATAAAAAACTCATACAACTCAACAGCAAAAAAAAAATCCAATTAAAAAATGGGCACAAGACCTGAACAGATACTTCTACAGAGAGGAAATACAGATGGCCTATAGACATATGAAAAGATGCTCAAGGTCACTAATCATCAGAGAAATGCAAATTAAAACCACAATAAGATATCACTTGACACCTTCAGAATGGCTATCATCAATAAATCAAAGAATGACAAGTGTTGGTGAGGATGCGGAGAAAAGGGAATCCTCATACATTGTTAGTAGGATTGCAAATTGGTACAGCCCCTATAGAAAACAGTATGGAGGTTTCTCAAAAAATTTAAAATGGATATACCTTTTGACCCAGCAATTGCACTTCAGGGTATTTATCCATAGAAAACCAAAACAATAATTCGTAAAGATCTATGCACCCCAATATTCATGGCAGCATAATTTACAATAGCCAAGATATGGAAGCAACCTAAATGCTCATGAACAGATGGCTGGATAAAGAAATTATGGTTCATATATACAATGGAATATTACTCAGCCATTTTTAAAAAATGAAATCCTAACATTTGCAACGACATGGATGGACCTAGACGTTATTATGCTGAGTGAAATAAGTCAGACAAAGATATGATTTCACTTATATGCGGAATCTAAAGAACAAAACAAATTGATCAAAAACAGACTCACAAATACAATGGACAATTTGGTGATGGATAGAAGGGAGGGAGGTCAGAGGGCTAGGAGAATGGGGTGAAGGGTTAAAGAAGTACAAATTAGTAGTTGATAGATGGTTAAGGTATGGGGAGCACAGTATCGGGAAAGCAGTTAGCGTTAATATATCGGCTAGGTGGAAAACCAGAGGAGAGAAGGAGCAATTAGGGAGATCGTTTTCTAAACTATTAAATGTATAATCATTGTACTGTATACTTTAAACTAATTTAACTAAATAAGTAAAAATTTTAAAATACTTATTATAAAGTTAAAAAATTAAGACAGTGTGGTATAGAAGATATAACAGACACATAGAACAGTAGAACAGAATAGAGCCCAGAAATAGACCCTCATGTATGATGAATTGATTTTCAACAAAGATTCAAAGGCAATTTAATGGAGAATAGGTAGTCTTACAAGAAATTGTAGTCGAAGATCAAGATGGTGGAGTAGGTAAATGCCATGCTTACATCTTCTCACAACCACATCAATATTACAACTAAACTTCAGAACAACCATCATTGAGAATCTACTGAAGTCTAGTTGAACAAAAGTCCTACAACTAAGGCTATACAGAAGAAGCCATATCAAGACTGATAGGAGGGATGGAGATGTTTAATGATATGGTCCCACAGTTATGTGAAACAAATTGAGAGGGCTATCTCGGTTGTGGAGGTCCTCCCTGAGGAGTGAAGCATCTCAGCCTGACACCGGGCTTCCCAGCCTAGGGTTCCAGTGCCTGGAAGAGAAGTCACCATAACTACTGGCTGTAAAAACTAACAAAGACTGTGGCTGAGTGAGACAGAGATGGACTGTAGTGTCAGACATTCCTCTTAAAGGGCCTATGCATGGAGTTACTCACAGTCAGATTCACTCACTCTGAGCTCCAGCTCTGGGGCAGTAGTGCAAAATACACCAAGGACATATGGGGAGGAACTAAATGTCTGGCTTTGGGGCAAGGGCTGAAGAGGTAGCTTTCTCCCAGACAAAAGTGCTGACAGAGGCCATTGTTCCTTTGGTGAGCTGTCCACCAAGCCAGTGAGTAGACGCTGGAACACACCGTTTCAGAGTCTCCATCAACCTAGCTAACACCATTCAGCCCACCCTGGTGATTCCCTGAGACCCTGCCCCACTCAACTTGCAGATACACCCAACCACCTTCCAGTGGCTTTTCCACATAAATGGCTTCTCTTGGCTTATGCTTTGGAATGTCCTAAAATCTCTCAAGGTTGATAAACCCAAACAAGCAGCATCTGGTTTTAGCATGCTCCATGCATCTTGCTGAGCAACCCCAAGTCCGGCATTGGTGGCAGGCAGCCTTGGTTCCAGACTTGGCCTCTTCCAGGCACCAACAAGCTCAGCATGAATGGCAGCCATCTTCAGATTGTTTGTGGCTCATGCCAAGTGGTCCTGAGCAGGGCACGGGCTGTAGCTAAACTTAGCTTGTGAATGGGCCACTCGCAAGAGGCCTTGCAAACAGCATGCCTGGTGGCCAGCTTCTGAATGACGTGGAGCACCAAACAGCTACCTCTGCAGATGACATACCCAAAGGGCAAACTAGACAGACACCAGAGTCCTGCTAAAGTAAATACTGCTCTGTAAGGTCAGCCCCTGAACAATAGCTCCTTTGCTGTGTTCACCAGCCAGTCCTTACAACCATTAGTTTGGGGTATATCTCTCCCATTGACATGGCCACATCAACCAGGCTCAACTACAACAGGAGAGCATACACAATTCACAGAAGGGACACATCTGTAGCACCTGGTCCAGGTGACCAGGGAAACAGTGCTACAGGGCCCCATAGGACACCTACTACCGTAAGACTGCTCTACTAAAACTAGGTAACATAGCAGCTTTCTCTAATACATAGGAACAAACACAAGAGGGCAAAGAACTATGTCCCAAATAAAAGAACAGAACAAAGTTTCAGAAAAAGAACTAAACAAAATGGAGACAAGCCATCTACCAGAGGCAGAGTTCAAAATACTGATTATAAGAATGCTCAAAGATCTCAGTGAGAATTTCAACAAAGAGATAAGAAACACAAAAATGGAGATAGAAAACATTAAAAAGAACCTGTCAGAAATGAAGAATACATTAGAGTGAACCAACAGTAAATTACATGCAGCAGAGAACTGAATCATCAATTTGGAAGAAAGGAAGCAGAAAACACATAATCAGAACAGAAAAAACAAACAAACAAACAAACAAAGAAAGGATCCAAAAAAATGAGGATAGTTTAAAGGACCTCTGAGACAATATCAAGCGTACCAACATCAGCATCATATTGGTATCAGGAGAAGCCAGAGAGCAAGGAATTAAAAACCTATTTGAAGAAACAATGACAGAAAACTTCCCTAACCTGGTGAAAGAAACAGACATACAAACCTAGAAAGTACAGAGTCCCAAACAAAGATCATTCAAAGAGGCCCACACCAAGACACATCATAATTGAAATGCCAGAGGTTAAAGACAAAGAGAGAGTCTTAAAAGTAGCAAGAGAAAAGCAGTTAGTTACCTACACAGGAGCTCCCATAAAACTGTCAGCTGATTGCTCAACAGAAACTTTGCAGGCAAGAAAGGATTGACACGAAATACTCAAAGTGATGAAAAGCAAGGACCAAGATTACTATACCCTGCAAAGCTATGATTTAGAATCAAAGGAGAGATGAAGATCTTCCCAGATAAGAAAAAGTTAAAGGAGTTCATCATCACCAAACCAGTATTACAAGAAATGTTAAAGGGACTTCTTTAAGAACAAGAAAAAAGATAAAAAAGATGAGTAATAAAATGGCAATAACTACATATCGGTCAACAATTACTTTAAATATAGTCAGTAATATTGTAATAACTATGTATGGTGTCAGATTGGTATTATATTTATTGGGGGATCACTTTGTGATCACAACTAATATAATATTGTATGTCAACTGTAATTGAAAAATAAAAAATATTTTAAAAACCATTGAAGAAGATATAATTTTTTGAAATAATTGGTTCATTCATTCAATCAAACTCATTGTGTGCCTACTATGTGCCATGATACTCTTTTAAGCACTGGAGATGTAGCACTTAACAAAATGGGCAAAATTTTCTTTCTTCATAAGCTTGCATTCTTGTTGGGAAGACAGACCATAAATACAATAAGTAAATAATATAGTAAGTTATAAGATGCTAAATGCAATAGAGATAATTAAAACAGAGCAAAGACATTGGAGGACAGTGCAATTTTGATTCTGGGAAAACTAGGTAGTCGCTTGGGAGAAAAATTGATTCCTACACTTTATAAATTCTGAGCAGATGTTTTAAGTATAGAAAATAAATTCAAAACATAGAAGAAAAAGTTTTGGTGAATATATTAAAGTCTTGGATAGAGAAAGACTTCCTGACACTAAAGACATAAATCGTAAAGAAAAACAGATATATTCGATTGCATGAAGTATTTAAACTTCTATACAGTGAAAAGCTAGACAACCTGGGAAAAATTACTGGCCCTATATGTGAAATAAAAATAATTGATATATTTAACTTTTTAATCCAATGTCAGATACAAACACCTCAATTTTAAATGGGCAAAGATAGTTTGTAAACAATGAAATACACGTGCTTTTTAAAAATGTAAACAAAAGTATGTCAAAGAAATGTGCATTAGAACAAACATATTTATGGATATTGAAAATATCAATGATGGTTAATGTGGGAAAGGAGGAAATGTACGTTTCCGTGTCTTGATATGGGGAGGCATATCAATATCGATAGTCTCACAAGCATTCCTTTTAGCATAATTCTCATTTCTGAGAATTTATTATAAGGAAATAATAACATACAAGGATTTGGTCTCAAACATATTCATAATTTTGTACCAGTAAAAAGTTGTAAAAAAATTTAAATGTTAAGCAATATTTGACTATTTAAATAAATTATGGCACATCTATGCCATACAGCTGTTAAAAATAATGTTGTAAATTTACAAATAAAGTAATCTATTGCAAGAATTTAGGCAACAATAAAAAATCTAAAATTTAAAAAAAATGTAATTTGTAAGTGCATTTGTATATTTATTAACATGGAAATATATTCATTAATATCACTAAATAAAATAAGATTTTAAAAAGAATGTAAGCATGATATCATATACATAAATTAAAAATGTACATACCAGAAGAACCTAAAAAAGCATGTATCAAAAATTAAAAATGACTATTATGGGTAAATTTATTGCTTGTCTGTATTTTCTGATTTTCCTAATAATGAAGTTTTGTTGTGTTATTTTTGGTTTTTATTATAAAACTTATTTTTATGGTGCTTTAGAGTTTTAAAAGCACTTTAACACATATTGTTATATTTTTATTATTAGATACCGCAGATAGCATTATTACCAGTTTATAGAAGAATTATCTAAACTTTAAAGAGGTTTTAGTGATTTGCCCAATGTTCAGTGAATATTAGATGCCAAAACTAAGCATTGATTCCAGCTCTTACTCCAAATCTAATATCATACCCCTGGTCTGAAACACTAATGTTTCTCACAGGGACTATTGCAAATGCCCACCTGTATCTAGACAGTAAGCAGTTCTAATTAAACAAATAAACAAACTTTTATTTTGTTTGGGGAACACTAAGAAGCAGGAAATGCTATCTTGCTCAATCTATTCAAATTTTACAGCAGCTCCGGGCAGCCTCATTGCAGAAAATGTATAGCTAATATACTGATGTATAATTTAAGTGGCAGAGTGAAGTTTTCATTGATGGTCCATGATGAAATAAGTCATAGAAAATGGAAATGTGTAATTTGAAGAATTATTTGTATTTATTAGCCACCCCTTTATTTTCCATGTAATTTTTGTCTAGACACCAACAAATTGCAACATTGATCACTTAATTTCCTCTTCAGCACCACTCACTCTCCAATACTGAGGCAATATTGAATAGCTAAATAACTGGCCAAGAGAGAAGCAGAAGAAAAATCTCACGAATATTTCAGCAGTTCAGACACATGCGATTTTCAGAATGTATTGTGTCCCTGCCATGAGTACATGGTAAAAATGTCTTCAGACCAGCGCAACAGTAAGAACTCTCAGTGAAATTACTGAGAAACAAGTCAAATTTAACAAAATCCCAGTGAGCATCAAGAGGCCTTTAATCAGCAAAACACATTTGCTTTTGTTATCATTCCCCCTGGCTCATAGACAAAATCAACAAAACCAGGAACCAGATTATATCCAGGAAAAATGAGAAAGGAACAAAACTGAAGAGTAAGTAGCATTCAGCAATCTTCTGTTAAGAAACAAACTTTGTAATAAAACTATTATCTAAGGATTTTTATATTTTCAGACTAGATATTTGCTAATGTGTGAAAATATTTTTTTCAAGCATTTAAATTCAAATAGAGTCATTATTGTGGTACCCTCTCTCCCATTTTTATTCCTTTCATAGTTTTCCTTTTCCTTTATTGCCTCAGCACAAGCCCTATCTTACCAAAGATAAAAGATTTATCCTTCCCACCAAACTTCAAACTGACTTACTCATATGAATTAAGGTCAACGTCTTCACCATCATCGAGCTTGGAGAGTTGCTCCATTATACTTTAACCACCAATAAATGCAAAAATATATCATTAGAGATTTGCCACATAAAACAATTCTGTGATTTTTGTTCAAAAATTTATCTGAAAAAAAAAAAAATTCCTTGAATCTAAAAGATATAGTAAAAATGAGTTAACTCACTGGCAGACCTAATTTTTTAGAAAGAATTTTAGAATCATTGTACAGAAAACTGTATGCCCATCAATGCACCGAGACTGAATTTTGCAAATTTCTTTCTCTATCTCTGTCTTTCTATCTCTGTCTGTTTTTCTGTCTCTGTCTCTGTCTATATATACATAAAAAGAGAGAGAGAAAGAGAGAGATTAATATAGAGAACTGACCCAAATAAATGACATCAGTAGTCTTCGATGGCACCATCATTGAAAGGTAAGATATATCAAAGTAGTCAAAGACTTTTAATGTCAATATATTCAGGTTAGTGTGAGAGATTAAAAACGTTCATAGTAAAACCAAGTGACTTCACAGACTTACTGTTTTGGTTGGAAAAAAGTATATTAGGTATATTTATAATTTATAAACTGGTCGAACTCTAAAAAATATGACAATTGGTTATTTGGAACCTGGGTCGCTCCACTAACTTCTACTCTTCACGTCACGAATATCTTTTCTTCTTCTTGGATAGGATTCAAATAGCTGCCTAAGACAAGGACTTTGATTTCACAAAAATCACTGGATTTCACAAATCTCAGTAATGCCCCTTCCCCACTCTGTCTTTATATATTTATATCTCATTTTTCATTGATGGCTTTAACACAGGCTACTTTTTTGAATCATAGCCAAAGGATTAAAAATGCACAGACTCCTTATGTCTTTTTAGACTTAATTTTAAAGGCAAATTATTTATAATTACTCTCTAATTTATAATCTAGTTACCCTAAAAATAACATTTTAATCAATTATTTGAAACTCGACATTCAGTTTTTCCCTAGAAATAAATTTTATATGTTTGTAATGAAAATTTTATTTCTGTGAGAAAAACTTAAGTTTCCATACATTTTTTTTACTTCTGATCCTAATCTCCAAGTGTAACATGTTTTGTAGTTAAATTTCTTTCAAATTCAGCTTCAGTTTGTGAATATTCATCTCACATGTCCTTGTTATTTTCTGCCTTCTCAAATCCATATATCACCTATTAACACTTCACAAATCATAGGTATCTTTCCTGCTCTTCAGATAGGGTCAAGTAACTGCAAGCCTGAGAGAAAGGACTCCCTCCAAGGTGGTGGTGGGTTTGGGTTTGAGACATCAGCTTCACATTGTGGCAGAGCTCTAGAAAGTGAAAGGCACATTAACTCCATTTTTTTTTTTTCTGCTGAGGGCTCCACTGGTACTTTCTGCTAACTCCAAATATGATTCTGTCTTCTCTTGGCCTACTCTAGCAGAGTCTTATATATAGAGTCTTATTGATAGTCTCCTCAAGGGTTTGGCTGCTACTAACTAAATGTGACAGACAGTTAAGACCACTCTCTTTAAAAAGAAGAAAAAAAGAACACTCCCTTTTATGATCTGTTCTTTTTTTCCCCAAATAGATTCAAAAGAGAAAGTAAGTTACATACTGAAGCTTGCAAATAAAAGGCTTTAGATAAAGTGTCAAAACCACTCTGTTTTGCCATGGATGCTCCTTGGAATGAAGTTCATAAATCTCAATATCCCTTTGCCTCTCCATCTATATATATTTATATCTCACCTTTCACTGAGGGGTCTAACACATGTTACTTCTTCCACCAGATGTGAGTCATAACTAAAGGATTAAAAATGCACACAGTGAGACTTTATATGTCACTCTAGACTTTTTCAAAAATGCAAATTAACTACAATTACTCCACAATTTATAATCTAGTTGTTTGAAAAATAACATTTTAATCAGTTGTTTGAAATTTGGTATTAAATGTTTCCCTAGAAATGAGGCTTTATACATTTGTAATGATAATCAGTCCCGTGGAAAAATAATGAATCAAATTTATGTAAATTCTATACTCCCGAACCCCGCCAGGAGTACAACCTTCTCCTTGCTCCAAAATACATTTCTTTCCTCTCTCGGTCCACTCTCGTACAATCTCATACATGGGCATTTTGATAGGCCTCTAGGCATTTAGACTACCACTAACTAATGGTGACAACAGATGAGATGTAAGAAGTATCCCTCTTATGACATATTTCTCTTTTACCCAACTAGATCCAAAAAATATAGAAAGTTACTACAAATGCTAGAGTGAAAAGACTTAGAAAGTGTTGATGCTCCCGAAAATGAACCTCCTAAATCTCAATTTTAATCAACAAGTCTCTCTCTCTCCCTCTCCCTCTCTGTATTTATATATGTATACATATTTTTGTTTAGATCTATATTTTATACCTCAAGTTTCCATAATGAGTTCCTATTGTCAACTCGCTCGAGGCAGCACTAGAAGATTAAAAAGAAACATAATCTGAAGCCACATAACTTTCTAGGTTAAACATTTTGGTTGAAATCAGTTAAAATTAATTTATAAACTAGTCAACCCTTTAAAAATACACATGTAAATCAGTTATTTGAAACCCTGTATGTCATTTTCTCCAGAACTGAGGTTTTTACATATTTGTAATGAATATCTTACACCTGTGAAAAAGTTAGTGACTCAAATTTTAAGCGCAGTTCTTTATAACTGTAACTTTTGTGATAGAACTTATTTCAAATTCAACTTTAGTTTGCAGGTATCCAACTCTCTTAACAAGTCTAATTGCCTGATTCTTAAGTCATTTCATCACATCTATGCTCTTTAGGATTGATGTTTGTCTTTCCACCCCCCTTAGAAGGATCAAGTAACTGCAAGCCTGAGTCAGTTGCTCCATCCATATGATGGTGGGTTTGGTTTCAGGCACCAGCTTCATCTGATGGCAGAAATCTGGAGGGTCATGGACAGATCCAGGACTGTAAGGCTCCATTCTTTTCTATTGAATCCTCCCATGCTCCCTGTCCACTGCTATTATTTACTATTTACAATTTACCATTATTCTTCTTGAATCAAAGAGACTTTACCCTTCTGTGATTCAACCCAGTAGAGTCTCATAAACAGGCAATCTGAAAGTTTCTTAAGAGTTGGATGCTAATTACAAGAGTGAAGACAAGTATTAAGAAGACTTCCTCTACAACCTGTTCATTCTTTTTCAACCTGAATTCAAGACACAAAGAATATTTCATAGAGAAGCTTACCATGAGGGAACTTTAAAATCAGTATCAAGGGGACTCTGTATTCTCATGGGTGCTCCAGAGACATAAACATATACATATACATGTATGTGTGTGTGCATATGCATGTATGTGTATGTATTTGTATACATGTGCATGTATGTACTTATTCATCATAGCTCACTCTGTATTGAAGAGTCTCTCAGAGGATACTGCTGTCAATTCACTCAGGGCCATGCTAAAGGATTAAAAACAGACATAGTAAGACACCATATGACACTTAGACTTACTTTTTTAGTTCAAATGAGCTACAATTATGCTTGAAGTTGTAAACTGGTTAACTCTTAGAAAATTCACATGTAAATCAGTTATTTGGAATCTGATATCTCATTTCCTTTGAAATGTTTCTACATATGTTAGTAATAAATATTTTAGACCTCTCAGAAAGCTAATGACCCACAGTTAAGTACAGTTCTTTACTACTGCACCTGACCCAAATGTGAAACAGCCTTTTGTGGTGGAATTTATTTCAAACTCAACTTCAGTTGGCAGGTATACATCCATCTTCTTCTGCCTAACTTCTTGATTCTCAAGTCACTCCTTCACCCCTTACTTTCACCTATCGTGGTTGTCTTTCCTGGCCCTCAGGTGTGTCTAGCAACTGCAGGCCTGAGTCAGAGGATCCCTCCATGTGATGGTGGGTTTGGGTTTGGGGTACCAGCCTCACATGGTGGCAGAACCTGGAGAGTAAGGGCAGATCTAGATTCTATTAGCTTCTTTCTCTCTGTTATGGTCGGTCTCTTACGCTCTTTGTTCACTCCTACCTTCTCCTTGTCTGAAATAGGATCTGTCCTCCCTTTACCCGATCTAGTAGAGTTTCAACCACAGGTATTCTGGAAATTTCCTTAAGGTTTTGGCTGATAGTTACTGGAAGGAGAATTATTCCTCTTATGACCTGCCCCTCTTTTAACCAACTAAACCCAAAAAAGATGAAAAGTTAGTGCAGATGCTGCAGTGAAATGACATAGAAACAGAGTCAAAGATACTTTATACTCTCGTGGATGCTCTTGACAGTGAACCTGCCATATCTTAATCCCTGTCTTGTGTATGTATGTGTGCTCATATGTAGATATTTATATGTGTGTATATATAAATATATGTATATAAAATATATAATATGTATATAATGTATATATTTACATGTACCTGTCTTTATGTATTATCTATTTTTGTTTATTTATATCTCATATTTCACTGCTGGCTCCATCACAGAGTATTGTTTTGAATACAGATAAGGCAGTGCCAAAGAATTTTAAAATGCATACAGTCAGATATCACGTGACTTCCTGTACTTAACATTTTTGGTCAAATTAGCGACAATTATTCTACAACTTATAAACTGGTTGACCCTTAACTCACTTGTAACATCAATTATTTGGAAACTTATATGTCATATTTCCATAGAAATATCTCTTTATATGTTTGTAATGACTACCTCAGTCCTGTGTAAGTTTAATGATGCAAAACTTAAGTTCAATTCTTTACTACTGAAAATAACCATAATGTGAAAGCATTTGTGCTTGTATTTATTTAGAATTCATCTTCAGTTTATAAGAACAAATCTCTTCTATCTCATCTAATCTCCTGATTCTCAATCTCTCCATCACCTCCTTACTTTCACCAGCATGGATCTCTTTCTTGCTCTCACAGAGGGTCAGGAAACTACAGTGCTGAGTCAAGGGCTTCTTCTATGTGATGGTGAGCTTGGGTTTGGGTTTGTGGCACCAGCCTCACATAATGGCAAAGCTCTGGAGGGTAGTGGAAACCTGGATTCTTATTAGCTCTGTTCCTTAGCTAAGCCTCCTCAGCTCCTTGTCCATTGCTAACTCCTCCTTGCTCCAAATAAAACTTACTCTTCCTTTGATCACTCCAGTAGTGTCTTACACAGTAATCAAGGATGACAAATACTAAGATTAATAAGACCCTCTGTAATATCTGTTCCTCCTTTTACTGCCTCGATTCAAAAGACAAAGAATATTTCATGTAGAAGCTTACCATGAGAAGACATCAGAAAGAGTATCCATGCATGCTCCTGAGAGTGAACATCCCAAATCTCAATCTCTGGCATATTTATTATTGACGTGATGACGTGTGTGTGTGTGTGTGCGTGTGCGTGTGTGTGTGTGTGTGAGAGACAGAGAGAGAGAGAGTATACATCTACATATATATGTATGTATTCACATAGCTCACTCTGTTTTGGAAAGTCCTTCAGAAGATACTGCTGTCAATTCACTCAGGGCCATGCTAAAGGATTAAAAACAGACATAGTAAGACACCATATGACACTTAGACTTACTTTTTTAGTTCAAATGAGCTACCATTATGCTTGAAGTTGTAAACTGGTTAATTCTTAGAAAATTCACATATAAATCAATTATTTGGAATCTGATATCTCATTTCCCTTGAAATGTTTCTACATATGTTAGTAATAAATATTTTAGACCTCTCAGAAAGCTCACAGTTAAGTACAGTTCTTTACTACTGCACCTGACCCAAATGTGAAACAGCCTTTTGTGGTAGAAGTTATTTCAAACTCAACTTCAGTTGGCAGGTATATATCCATCTTCTTTTGCCTAATTTCTTGATTCTCAAGTCACTCTTTCACCTATTATGGTTGTCTTTCCTGGCCCTCAGGTGTGTCTAGCAACTGCAGGCCTGAGTCAGAGGATCCCTCCATGTGATAGTGGGTTTGGGTTTCGGTTTGTGACACCAGCCTCACATGATAGCAAAGCTCTGGAGGGTAATGGACATTCAGGTTCTTATTAGCTCTGTTCTTTAGTTACTCTTCCTCTGCTCCCTGTCCACTACTAACTCCTTGTTCCAAATAAAACTTACTCTTTTTTTGCTCACTCTAGTAGTGTCATATACAGTAATCAAGGGTGACAAATCTAGGATTAATAAGACCCCTCTAATACCTGTTCCTCCTTTTACTGCCTCAATTCAAAAGACAAAGAATATCTCATGTAGAAGCTTACGGTGAGAAGACTTTAGAATGAGTACCCATGCATGCTCCTGAGACTGAACACCCCAAATCTCAAAATCTGTATATGTGTGTGTGAGTACATGTGAGAGAGTTTGTGTGTTTACATCTATATCTATATCTATCTATCTATCTATCTATCTATCTATCTATCTATCTATCTATTCATTTATTCAGTGTAGCTCACTCTGCATTGGAGGGTCCTTCAGAGGATACTGCTGTCAATTCACTCAGGGTTGTGCTAAAGGATTAAAAACAAACATAGTAAGACACCACATGACCTCTAGACAGTTTTTAGTTCAAATGAGCTACAATTATGCTTGAAGTTGTAAACTGGTTAACTCTTAGAAAATTTGCATGTGAATCAGTTATTTGAAATCTAATATCTCATTTTCCCTGGAAATGATTCTACATGTTTGTAATAAATATTTTAGACTTCTCAGAAAGTTAATGACTCAGAGTTAATTACAGTTCTTTACTACTGCACATGACACAAATGTGAAACAGCCTTTAGTGGTGGAATTTATTTCAAATTTAACTCCAATTGTCAGGTATACATCCCTCTTCTTCCGCCTAATTTCCTTAAGGTTTTGGCTGGTAGTTACTCAGATGAGGAGTAATATGACTTGTTCTTCTTTTATTCGACTAAATCCAAAAATGATAGAAAGTCATCTGTAGTCGCTACAGTGAGAAGGTTCAGAAATAGTGTCAAAGACACCATTGTTATGGTTATGCTGCAGAATGAATTTGGAAATTTCATCTGTTTCTTTCATTTTATTTGTTTTTGTATGTGTATCTGTCTATGTAGATATAAGTATATAAATACATATATATATATACACATATTAATAGATGTTAGTCTTTATTATTTATTTATATCTCACGTGTTGGTGGCTCCCTCATTAATTTTTGATGTCGATTTTCTTGGGGCAGTGCTAAAGGATTAAAAAGGTTCATAGTCAGACACCACATGTTTTCTAGTCTTTTTTTTCATCCAAATAATTACAATCACTCTGTAACTATGAACTAGTTGATCTTTAAAAATTCATGTGTATATAACTAAATTTAACCTGGTATGTAGTTTTTATTAGAAATGAGGTTTCATGTGGTAGTAATTAATATCTTATGCCTATACAAATAGTAATGCACCAAGATTTAAATAAAGTTCATTATTATTTCATTAATCTCAACATGTAACAGCTTTTTGTGGTGGCACTTTTTTTCGAATTTAACTTCAATTTTTAGATATATGTCTTTCTTACTCCATCTAAATTCCTGATTCTCAAATCCCTCCATCACCTCTTTATACTTTCACCTATCGTGGTCATATCTCCTACCTCTCAGACAGAGTAAAGGACTGCAGATCTGAGGCAGTGGCTCCATCCCCTATGATGTTGGGTTTGGGTTTGAGGACAGCCTCACATGGTGGCAGACCTCCATAGAGTGTGGACAGATCTAGGGTTTATTAGCTCCATTCCTTCTGCTGAGACCTCTTCTATTCCCCGTCCATAGTTATCATTCTCCTTGCTTCCAAATAGGAATCTTTTCCCACTTGTCCCATATTATAGGTTGAACAATCTGATAGTTTTCTATGAATTTTGGCTGCTAGTCCCTCAGATAGGAGCAAGTATTCCTCTTCTGACCTGTTCCTCTTTTATCCAACTATGTAAAAAACCACATACGTATAGAAGTTGACACTGCTAACACTTTAGAAACAGTGTCTAAGAAACTCTGTATTGAATATTTACCTATCTATATCTATCTATCTATCTGTCTATCTATCTATCTATCTATCTATCTATCTATCTATCTATCATCTATCTATCTATATCTATCTATCATCTTTCATCTCACCTTTCACTGATGACTTCTTCAGTGGTTACTGATGTCAGTTCATTCTGATCAGAGCTAAAGGATTAAAATGTACATGAATCAAACACCATGTGACTTTATAGACTCACTTTTTTCAAATTAGTTACAATTTCCCTGCAGTTTATAAAATGATTGAACCCTTAAAAAAAATCACATGTAGTTCGGTTATTTAAAAATAAGTATTTCATTTTCTCGTAGAAATGTGGCTTTATATAGTAGTAATTCTTAAGCTTGTAAAAGAACCCTTAATCAGTCAAGATTTTAAAACATGTCTTTACTACTGTACAAAACAACAAAATGTACCTGCCTTCTGTGGTTGCATTTATTTCAAATTCAACTGTAGTTTGTAGGTATCCATCACTCTTACCACACCTAATTTTCTGATTCCAAGTCCCTCCACTATATCTTTACTTTTCCTACTTCATAGATGTGTCTTTTCTGCTCCTCAGACAGGATCAAGTGACTGCAGCCCTGAGGCAGAGGTTTCATCCAAAATGGTGGTAGGTTTGGATTTGGAACACCAGCCTCATATGGGGACAGTGTTCTAGAGGGTGAGGGACAGATCTTGGGTTTATTAACTCCTTTGTTTTCTTCTGAGGGGTCTTCTGCTTTCTGTCCACTACTATCATCTTTTTGCTTAAACAGTATTCTCTCCTCCCTTGACTAGTAAAATGTCAAATACAGACATTCTTATAGTTAAGGGTTTTGACTAGTAGTCCCTAAAGTTCACAAAGAGAACAGTTGTAATGATTTCTCTCTTTTGACCAGTTCCTTCTTTTTCCATCTGGATCCAAAACAGAAGAAAAGGTTCATAGAGAAACTAATGGACTATCATAGACACCATATTTTTACTGATGCTCCCAAGTGGTTTTCCCAATCAGATGACAAAAAATTAACTCACCTATTATTGACATTCTGGCTCGAGGACACAGAAAAGGCTATTAAAGCTTTCTTGTTTCTGCCAAAAAACAAAAAAGGTACACAAAAAATAAAGTCAGACAATGTGGAAGGAAATCATGCCCTTTCTTGACAGGAATTTCAGGCAAGAAAAGTAAGTCACACGTGACAAATCCCAAGGAGACGTTACAGGACCAGAAGCAATGGCTTCGGGTTACCACAGTGAGACATGTAAGCCAGCCTTTGGGGTGTGTGTGTGTGTGCGCACGTGTGTGTGTGCGTGCACGTGTGTGTGCATGGGAACAATTAGTGGAAATATTAGAAAGCAAGAAAGGGAAAAGCAGCAATTATAATTAAATGTATTTCTTTCCTTTCCGTTTTCTCTACCATTCTGGTCACTGTTGAATAAATTTGGGAAGCAAGAAAGAAAGACATGACAGTATAGGATTGGAGAAATGGATCCAGGTAACAGTTGATAAAAGGATATAGAGAAAATATAAAGAAAATGCCAGCAAAATGAAAATTTCAAAGGCGAGGGTTAGTCCCTGGTTGCTATCTGGTTGCACAGACACAAGTAGCTAGATTAGGATCTGACTAAATTATGTTTATAAGATTTTCTGAATTGAAAGTAGAGCACAGGTTCAAAACATTTTTTCATCCTGTAAATCTAATTTTTTTAGATTGAGGTATAATTTACATAGAACATTGCATTACTTTCAGGTGTATAACATAATGATATTTGTATACACTGTGAAATGATCACCATGGTAAGTCTAGTTAACATCCATCAACATATGTATGGACAAAGGTTTTTTTCTTCTGATGAGAACTTTTAAGATTTATTGCAACACAGTATTATTAACTATAGTCACATTGCTGTATATTATATCCCATGACATTTATTTCATAACTAGAAGTCTGTACATTTTGAATCCCTTCAGCTATTTAGCTCACCACCACTCCCACCTCTAGCACCACCAATCTGTTCTCTGTATCAATGAGTTTAATTTTTGCCTTTCTCTTTTTGTTTTAGATTCCACATGTAAGTGAGCTGATACAGTATTTGTCTGACTTATTTCACTTAGCATAATGCCTTCAAAGTCCATCCATGTTGTTACAAATGGCAACACTTCCTTCTTTTCTATGGCTGAATAATATTCCTGTGTGTGTGTGTGTGTGTGTGTGTGTGTGTGTGTGTGTGTGTGATGTTATGTGTGTACATTTTCTTTATCTATTCGTCCATTGATGAACACTTAGATTGTTTCCATTTATTGGTTGCTATAACTAACACTGTAGTGAGTATGGGGGTGCACATATCTTTTTCAGTTACGGTTTTCATTTTCTTTGGATAAATACCCAGAAATGGAATTGCTGACTCATACGGTAGTTCTATTTTTAATTTTTTGAGGAACCTCCATACTGTTTTACATAGTATCTGCACTAACTGACAATCTCACCAATAGTGCACAAGTATTCTATTTTGTCTACATCCTTGCCAACAATTTTTATTTCTTATATTTTTGATAATAGCCATTCTAACAGATGTAGAGTGATATCTCATTGTACTTGTAAATAATTTTTTAAATAGATTTTATTTTTTGAATAAGTTTAGTTTTATAGAAAAATTAATCAGAAAGTACAGAGAGTACTATATATTCTTTTCTCTACCAGTTTCTACTATTAATAACTTACATTGGCTTGGTACATATGTTACAACTGATGAACCAATACTGATAAATTATTGTTAATTAGTATCCATAGTCAACATGGGTGTTCACTTTTTTTGCTGTGTGGGTCTATTGGTTTTGCCAAATGCATAATGTCATATATCCACCATTACAGCATCATACTAAATTGCTGCACTGCTCTAAAAATCCCATGCTCAACTTATTCATCACTCTGTCTCCCCATCTCTGTCCCAACTGCTGGCAACCACTAATCTTTTTACTATCTTTTTGTTTTAGCTTTCCACAGTCTCATAGTTGGAACAACAGAGTATGCAGCTTTTTCAGACTGGCTTGTTTCACTTAGCAGTTATGCATTTAAGGTTCCTCCATTTCTTTTTGTGGCTTGATAGCTTGTTTCTTTTTTTTTTAATTGTTGAATAATTTTTTATTATATAGAGCTACCACAGTTTGTTTTTGTATTCACCTATGACATCTTGGGTGCTTCAAATCTTTGGCAATTACAATTAAAGCTACTATCAACTGTTGTGTGTAGGTTTTTGTGTGGATATAAGTTTTCAAGTCATTTGGAAAGTGAAACTCATGAGGAGCACAATTGCTGAATCATATGGTAAGACTGTCTTCCTTTGTAAGAAACTGCCAAAGTGTCTTGCAAAGTGGCTATACCATTTTGCATTGCTCTAGCATTTGGTAGTATCAGTGTTCTAGGTTTTGACCATTTTAATAGATGTGTAGTGGTATCTTCCTGTTGTTTTAATTTACAATATCCTATGTGGCATATGTTAAGCATCTTCTCGTATGTTTGTTTGCCATCTGCATACTTTCCTTGATGAGATGTCTATTCAAATATTTCATTCATTTTTTCATTTGGGTAATACATTTTCTGATCATTGAGTTTTAAGAGTTCTTTGTATATTTTGGATTAACAGTCCTTCATCAGATGTGTCTTCTGCAAGTAATTTCTTCTAGTCTGTGGCTGGCATGTCTTCTCAGTCTCTTGGCAATGTCTTTCAAAGAGCAGAAGTTTTTAATCTTAATGAAGTTCAAATTATCACTTTTTTCTTTCATAATCTTGATTTTAGTGTTGTATCTATAAAGTCATTGCTGTACCAATGGTCACCTAGGATATATTCTACTGTATCTATCGATTACTGACAGAAGGGTATTGAAGTCTCCAATTGTAATAGTGGACCTGTCTATTTCCCCTCCAACTTCTACAGCTTTTGCCTTACATATTGATGTTATGTTGTCAAGACATATTAAGGATTGTTATGTCTTCTTGGATACTTAACTCCTTTATCATTATTTAATGATCCTCTTTATACTTATAATTTTCTTTGCTCTGAAGTCAGTTTTGTCTGAAATTAATAAAGTTACACCCACTTTCTTTTTTATTAGTGTTAGCATGGTATATCTTTCTCCATTCTTTTAGTTTTAATCTACCTGTGTCTTTATATTTAAAGTGGGTTTCTTGTAGACAACATATAGTTGGGTCTTATTTTGTTATCAAAACAAGATAGCTTCTGTCTTTTAATTTGTGTATATAGACCATGAACATTCAAGTGATACAGTTGGATTAATACAATTATTTTCTTTTCTCCATGTTTATTTTTTAAAAGGTATTTGACTATATTACTAACTTAGAAGAAATGGATAAATTCCAAGAAACACAAAACCTACCCAAACTGAATTATGACAAAATAGAAGACTTGAACTGATTACTAAGGAGATTGAATCAGTGATCTAAAACCTCTCAATAAACAAATGTCCAGGGCTAGATGGCTTCACTGTAAAATTCTACCCAATATTTAAAAAACTAATACCAATCTCCTCAAACTCTTTGAAGAAAGGAAGAAGAGATAACACTTCCCAACTATTGTATGAGGTCAGCATCATGCTGATACCAAAGCCAGATAAAAGTATTATAAGAAAAGAACATCAGGCCAATATCTCTGATACACATAAACACAGATTTCCTCAACAAAATATTTGCAAACTGAATTCAACAATACATTAAAAGGATCATACACCATGATCAAGTGGCATTTATTCCAGGGATGCAAAGATAGTTCAACTCCACAAAAAAGTAAATGTGATATACCAAGTTAAGAAAATAAAGGATTATAATCATATGATCATTTCAGAAAAAGTATTTGACAAGATACAACATCCTTTCATGACAAAGACTCTCAACACATTGAGTATTCAGGGAATATATAGAGGGAAATGCTAAAAACTTTCCCTGAAGATCAAGAACAATGCATCATGACTTTTGTTCAACACAGAACTAGAAGACATAGCCAGAGAAATTAGGAGACAGAAAGAGAGAGAGAGAGAGAGAGAGAGAGAGAGAGAGACAGACAGACAGACAGACAGACAGACAGACAGACAGAGAGAGAGAAGAAAGAAAAGGCATCCAAATTATAAAGGAAGAAATAAAATTGTCTCTATTGGCAGATAACATCATCTTACATATAAAAACCTTAAAAGCTCCACCTAAAAACTAATAGAACTGATAAAAGATTTCAACAGAGTTGCAAGATACAAAACCAAACGTAAAAATTAGTTGTGTTTCTGTATACCAACAATGAACTATCAGAAAGAGAAATTAATAAAACAATCCCATTCACAATAGCATCAAAAACCATAAAATATTTGGAAATAACTTTAATCAATGAGATGAAAGACCTGCACACTGAAAACTATAAGATTTTAGTAAAAGATATTGAGGAGGACAAATAAAAATGGAAATATATCTGTGTTCATTGATTGGGAGAATTAATATTGTTAAAATGTCCATACTACTCAAATCAATCTCCAGATTCAATGCAATCCCTATCAAAATTCCAATCACATTTTTCACAGAAACAGAAAAAACAACCCTAAAATTTGTATAGAAGCACAAAAGACCTGAATAGCCAAAGCAATCTTGAAAAAGAACAAAGCTGTAGGCATCTCACTCCTTGATTTCAAACAATACAAAGCTATAGTAATCAAAATAGTGTGCTATTAGCATTAAAAACAGAAAAAGAGATCAATGAAACAGAATAGAAAGCCCAAGAAAAAATCCATGTATATATGGAAACCCATGTATACATGGTCAATTACTTTTTAACAAAAGAGCCAAGAATATACAATGGGAAAGAATAGTCTCTTCAATAAATGATATTGAGAAAACTGAATAGTCACATGCAAATGAATGAAACTGGACCCCTATCTTACCTCACACACATAGCTCAACTGAAAATGGATTAAAGACTTGAACATAAGACCTGAAGCCATAAAACTCCTAGAAGACAACATAGGCCATAAATACCTTGTCATTGATCTTGGCAATGACTTTTTGGATTTCACACCAAGAGCAAAGGCAACGAAAGCAAAAATAAATAAGTGGGACTACATCAAACTAAAAATTTTCTGCACAGCAAAGGAAACCATCAACAAAATGAAAAGGCAATCTATGGAATGGGAAAAAAAATATTTGCAAACCACAAATATGATAAGGTGTTAATATCCAATATATACAAGGAACTCATACAACCCAGTATCAGAAGACTTATATTGTGATTTAAAAATGAGCAAAGGACCTAAATAGACACTTTTCAAAGAAGACATGCAAATAGCTAGCAGGTACATGAAAAGGTGCTCAACATCACTAATCATCAGGGAAATGCGAATCAAAACCACAATAAGATATAACTTCACACCTATTAAAATATCTATTATCAAAAAGAAAAGAGATAACAAATGCTGGCAAAGATGTAGAGAAAAGGGAACTCTTGTAAACCTTTGGTGGAATGTAAACTGATACAACCACTATGGAAAACAATATGGTGTTTCCTCAAAAAATTGCAAATATAACTACCATATGATCCAGCAATTACACTTCTGGGTATATATCCAAAGGAAATGAAATCATTATCTCAAAGAGATATTCGCACTCCCATGTCCATAGAAGGATTATTCAAAATTTCCAAGATATGAAAACAATGTAAGACTCCATCAGCAGATGAATGGATAGAGAAAATGTGATATATATAGACAGACAGAGAGAGAGAGAGAGAGAAAGATACACACACATATATATACACACAATGGAATGTTACTTAACCTTGAAAAAGAAAGAAATCCTGCCACTTGCAACAACATAGATGAACCTGGAGGACATTATAAGAGAAATAAGCAAGACAGAGAAAGACAAATATCCCTTGGTATCACTTATATTGGAAATCTAAAAAATTTTTTTAAAGTCAAATCATAGAAACAGATAGTAAAAGTCATCAAGGGCCGGAAAGTGGGGAAAATAGGGAGAGACTGGTAAAAGTGTGCAATTTTTCAGTTATAAGATGAATTAGTGTCTATACATGGTTATAACTGATAACCTTGTATTGTATAATTGAAATTTGCTAAGAAATAAAACTTAAATGCTCTCTCTCACACACACACAAACAGTAAATATGTCAGGTGATGAATATGTTAATTAAAACAATGGAGTATCTTTCACAATGTCTTGGTATATCAAATCATCACACTGTATACTTTAAATATCACAGTGTTATTTGTCAATTATACCTCAATAAAGCTGATAAAAAATAATGGCATGATGCATTTATTGAAAAGGAGATATATTCATGATATGTCATTAAGTAATAAAGTTATTTTTAAAAGAAAGTATGATTTAATATCTTCAAACAAAAATGTATATGCCTAAAGAACCTAGCAAGGCATGTAGCAAAGATACATGTAGATAGGTATATTGCTTGTCTGTGTTTAGATTTTCCTATAATGAAAGTTGTTGTGTTGTTTAGTTTTCTTTTCTTTTCTTTTAAGAGCACCTATTCACTTATCTTAAAAAAGTCAAAAAATACCATGCTGCTAGGTGTGATATCCAGGTCCTCCTTTCACACATACATTATTAGGTAATGTTGCCTGGCAACTTAAAAATACAAAGTTTTAGCACTTTATAACACATTCATTCAACAGTAATTTTCTGAGCATTCTGCCAGGCTCTAGATGTGTCAGAGTGAAGAAGAAACAATCACTGTGACCTTAGTTCAGGGTGCAGGTGGCTCCCTTGGAGGGAGAGAGTTGTGTTTTTGTTGTTGTTTTTAAAGACTTTATTTTTAAAAGCATTTTTAGGTTCACAGTAACATTAAGAGAAAGGTATAGAGATTTCCCATATGTACCCTGCCCCACACATACCTAGCCTCCTCAGTTATCAACATCCTCCACCAGAGTAATACTTTTGTTACAACTGATAAACCTACACTGACACATTGTAATCACCTACAGTTCATAGTCTACATTAACATTCCTTCTTGGTGATGTATAGTCTATGGGTTTTGACAAATATATAATGACATGTATCCATCATTACAGAATCTTCAGAGTATTTTCATTGCCCTAAAAATCCTCTCTGTGTTCCACCTAGTCATCCTTCCTCCGTTGTTTTGGATTTTGGCATAAAACATTTATGGTGCTTTAGAGTTTTCAAAGCACTTTCACACATTAATTTTACTTTTATTGTTAATTTTTTAAATACAACATCTAATGGATAGAAACATCAATAGCATTATTACTAGTTTACAGATAAAGAAACTAAAAATTTAAGTGAAAATTAGATGTCAAAACCAAGCACTGATTCCAGCTCTTACTCTAAGATCATCTTCGTGGTCTGAGCCATTAGTGTTTCTCAGAGGAACTACTGCAAATGTCTCCTTTACCTATACAGTAAAATTTGTAATTTAAAAGAAAAGACTTTATGTTGTTTGGAATGGTGTAGGAAAAAGGAAATGCTTGCTTTGCTCAATCTATCCAAATTTTGCCCCCACTCTGGGCCAAGCCCCATTGCAGAATATGTATATTGAATATGCAGACATGTAGCATATCCACTGTCTACTCTTCTACATCATAATAAAAGAAGTAATGTTAAGTTGTTTTCTGGTAAAAATTTGAAGAAAACTGGTAGAAAACTTAGTGATTAAGGAAACAGATTCAGACCACTGGCAATCCAGAGACACATGTACCTCGCAAGATCCTATAGAAAGGAATCTGAAATGTAGATAGGGTCAATTCTGAGCCCCTAACTGTCCAAGAAACTCAGATGTCTCTGGATGACAGAGCAACTAGACTGACTACTGAGAGCTACCCAAGATTATGAGATTCTGCCCACAGAAAATAAGAGCAAGGGAAATGAGAATTGAATTCATTTCTACAGGTTCAAATCCTACACAGCTTATGTCAGTTCAGTTCCTTACCTTTCATACTACATCAGAATATTTTCTTTGGCTTATAAAGTAGCCCCATGTCCCCACTATGCCTTGGTGGTTACTGGCTTCCCTCCTTCCTTGATTTACTTTGATAAATTATACACTTGTATATCTGTGTGTGATGAGATATGGTTGGGGGAGTTGTTTGATTTTTCAACAGCACTTTCCTGAACATTTTCATTAACTAATGTTTTGGCTACATTAAACACTTAACTTGGAATACTTACTAATATTTTCTCAAAACTCTAATTTCTGAATCAGGAGAACAGGGCTAATGATAGTACCAATTGAGAAATATGGTTCCAGGGACATGAATCAAGATCTAAACAAATGTAATTAGCTTGGCAAACTACCTGACACAATAACTACTCAATAAATGCCCATTGCTGTCATCAAAATCAATTAAGTGGCAGAATGAACTATTCATTGGAGGCCCATGATGGAAGAGATCATAGAAAAGGAAATTTGAAGAAGTATTCATCAGTTGCCCTTATATTTTTGTCTAGACACCAACAAATTGCAGCAGTGACCATTAATTTCTGCACTACGCACTCTCCAAAACTGACACAATATTGAATAGGTAAATAACTAGTCAAGAGAGAAGCAGAAGAAAAATCTCATGAAAATTTCTGCAGTTCAGACACATGTAATTTTAAGAATGTTTCATTTCCTTGCCATGAATATATGGTAAAAACATCTTTAGACCAGTGTGCTAAGAAATACTCTCAGTGAGATTACTCATAATCAAGTCAGCTTTTCCATTAAGATCAAGAAGACAAGGATGTCCACTCCACCACTTCTATTCAATATAATATTGAAAGTCCTAGACACAGTAATCAAATAAGAGAAAGAAATGCAGTGCATCCAAATTGGAAATAAAGATAACATGATACTATTTAGAGAAAATCCTAAAGATTCCACCAAAAAACTATTAGAATTAATAAATTAATTCATTAAAGTTGCATGATACAGAATCAATACATAAAAATCTACTGTGTTTCTATAGAGCAGTAATGAACAATCAGAAGAAATTAAGAAAACAATCTCATTTATAAAACAATCCCATTTACAATCCCATTTACAACAGCATAAAATACCTATAAATAAATTTAATCAAAGAGGTGAAAAACCTGTACTCTGAAAACTACAAGACACTGAAGAAAAAAATGGAAGAAACTACAAATAGATGGAAAGCTATACCTTGCTTATGGATTGGAAGAATTAAGATTGTTAAAACACCCTTACTACCTAAAGCAATATACAGATTCAGTATAACCCCTATTAAAATACCAATGGCATTCAGAATAGAATTCTGAGAACAGAATTAGAACAACTAATCCTAAAATTTATATGGAACCACGAAAGTCCCCAACTAGCCAAAGAAATCTTGAGAACAAAGTGGAGGTATCAGACTCCTTGATATCAAAATATACTGTAAACAGTTTTGGCACTGAAATAAAAACAGATATATAGATTAATGGAAGAGAGAATCCAGAAATAAACTCTCATTTATATGAATGATTAATCTATGACAAGACAAGAATATACAATGGTGTAGAGAAAGTCTCTTCAAGAAATGGTGTTAAGAAAACTGGACAGACACATACAAAAAATGAAATTGGACCACTTTCTTATACCATATACAAGAGTAAACCCAAAATGGATTAGAGAATTAAATGTAAGACCTGAAACCATAAAACTATTGGAAGAAAATATAGGCAGTAAACTCTTTGACATCATCACTCTTAGCGATATCTTTTTGGATATTCTCCTCAAGCAAGGGAAACAAAAGAAAAAATAAGCAAATGAGACTTCATCAAACTAAACAATCTTTGCACAGTGAAAGAAACCATCAGCAAAACAAAAAGGCAACCTATTGAATGAGAAAAAATACTTACAAATGATACATCCAGTAAGGGGTTAATGCACAAACTATATAAGGAACTCATACAAGTTATCGCCAAAAAACAAATTATCCAATTGAAAAATAGGCAGAGGTACTGAATGGGCAGTTTATCAGAGGACAAACAGATGGCCAACAGATGTACAAAAAGATGCTCAGCATCATTAATTGTCAGGGAAATGAAAATTATAACCTCAATGAGATAGCCCCTCAAACCTGTCAGAATGGCTATTATCAATAAATCAACAAATAGTAAGTGTTGATAAGGATGTGGAGAAAGGGAAACCCTGGTACAGTGTTAGTGGGATTGTAAATTAGTCCAGCCACTATGGAAAACAGTATGGAGATTCTTCAAAAAATTCAAAATAGAACTTCCATATGATCCAGCAATTCCACTTCTCAGCATTTACCAGAAGATAAAAAAAAAACACTAATTTGAAAAGATATATACACCTCTATTTTCATTGCAGCATTATTAGTAATAATCAAGATATGAAAGCAACCTAGATATCCATCAATAGATGAATGGATAAATACACACACACACACACACGCACACACAGTGGAATGTTATTCAGTAATAAAAAAAGAATGAAATTTTGCCATTTGTGACAACATGGATGAACCTAGAGGATATTTTTCTAAGTGAAATCAGACAGACAAAGACAAATACTATATGACTTCATGTACATGTAGAATCTAAAAAAAAAAACAAAACAAATTAATAAACATAACAAAAGAGAAACAGATCCACAGATGTAAAGAACACGCTGATGGTTGCAAAGGGGAGTAGGGGGAGGGTGAGAGTGGGAATTTTAAAAATATAAAAATAAATAAATAATGAAAGTAGCTCTTACCAAATAAAAAAAACACTTCATAATTTTCAAAGGGTGCCCTTTGGGGAGCCCTAGAGTTTCCAGAGATATCCACAAATAAATTCTCTTAGATTAGGAGATGGTAAACTATAGCTTGTGGGTCAAATCCAGCCTGCCAGCTGTTTTTATAAGTCACGTTTGATTGAAACACACTCATTTGTTTACATACTGCCTACACTGCTCTCACACTACAATGGCAGAGTTGAGACAGAGACTGTAATGATGACCCACAAAACGAAAAATATTTACTATCTGGTTCTTTTCAGAAAAAGTTTGCCAAATCCTGTTCTAGATGATAAAAGTTTCTATTCATATGGTTAAATGCTTTTTTATAGATGATGATGATAGATGATAGATAGATATATGATAAATGATAGATAGAAAAGAAAAATAGATAAATAAATAAAATTCCAATGAGCAAAAATATTGATCAGCAAAACATGTTCACTTTTGTTATCAGTTTCCTTGGCTCATAGACAAAATCAACAAAACCAGGAAGCAGACTATAACTAGGAAAAATGATAAAGAAATTCAATTGAACAGTAAGTAGAATTCTATATTTCTCTATTTAAAGAGACTAATAAAATTACTCTCTACTAAGGATATGTTCACATTTTCAAACTAGAACATTTTATTGTGATAAATGGAATTCTTTTTGTAAAACATGATACTTTCCTTAAATTAGAATGATTTTACTGTGTACCATTCTCTCTCAAACATTTTGATACCTTTCCATACTTTTCCATTTTCTTCTTGCCTCAGTATAAGCCCTATCTTCCCCAAAATAAGAGATCCATCAGTGGTTCCTCAAACTGACTGATATGAATTAGGAAAGTTGATGTCTTCATCGCCATCATCGAGCCTGGATAGTTATTCTATTCTACTTTAAATACCAACAAATTAAAAAATGTATCATTAGAAATTACCTACATGGAATTACCTACATGGTAAGTGATGTGATCAACTTACCTGCATAACAAGAATTCCTTGATTCTAAAATATATAGTAAACATGACTTAGCTTACTGGAAGTCTTAACTTTCTAGAAATCATTTTAGATCATTGTCTAAAAATTTCTGTATTGTCACGAGTAATTCTGAGACTGAATTTCTCTACTGCATTCCCCCTCAGAATGTACCTCACCTTTCCCTGGTGGTTCGAATTCTATCACAGCTTACTGATGGTTCATTTGGGTCATTTCTAAAGAATCAAAAACACATATGATCAGACCCCAAGTGATTTCATAACTTACACTTTTGTTTAAAATTAGTTTCAAGTAGCCTTCAATTCGTAAACTGGTTGCACTCTAAAAAACTATTTGTAAATTAGTTATTTCAAAACCAGTATTTCAATTTTCCCTAGAAAATGGACTTTACATAGTTGTAATGAAGATCTTAGGTCTGTCAAAAAGCTTAATGAATCAAGAAAAGTACAGTTGTTTACTGCTAAATCTAAGTCCCATGTGTAACTGCACCGAAGTTGAATTTACTTCCAAATTCATCTTCAGTTTATAGGTACACATTGTTCCAGCCTCTTCTATTTTCCTGATTATCAAGTTCCTTCACTGCATCCTTACTCTTCATGTATCATGTATGCCTTTTCCCTTCCTCAGTTGGGTTCAAATAATTGCAAGCCTGAGTCAAGATCTCCCTCTAATATAATGATGGGTTTATGTTTGGGATACCAGCTTTGGTGATAGCAGAGCTCTGAAGAGTGAGGGGCAGAGCCAAGGTCTATTAGCTCCAGTCTTTTCTGTTGAGAGCTCCACTGCTCCGTATCCACGGTTACCTCCTCCTTACTGCAAATAAGACTCTCTCCTCTCCTGGCTCACTCTAAGAGTCTTACACATAGACATTTGGATAGTTTCTTAAGAGTTTTGGCTACCAGTTACTAAAGGTCAAAAACAGATGGCGAATAAGAAGTCTCCCTCATGTGACCCACTCTTTTTCCACCTAGACCCAAAAAGAAAGTTACCTACAGAAGCTTACAATCTCTTACGGAAACCTCTTATTGCCATGGATGCTCCCAGTATCTTTCACCATTCAGATCAGTCAAAGCAACTCACCCCTTGTTGATATTGTCAGAGGACTCTAAAGAGACATCCATAACTCTGCCAAAGAGGAAAAAATATACAAAAAATAAAGTCAGACATTTGGAAAGTCAGACATTTGAAAGACATTTTCCTGACAGAATTTCAGGACACAAAAAGTAAAAGCATGAGGAAACATGACAGAAACTAAATAAACAGTTTCAGGATATAGCATTGGGACTTCTGAGACAGGCTCTGGGCTGTATGTGTGTACATTTGTGTGTATGTGTATATCTACTAGAAAGGAAGAAAGGGAGACATAGCATTCATGATTAAATCTCTTTTCTTCTTTCCTATTTTGTCAACCATTCACACACTCTGGCATCAATTTCGGAAATGTGAAAAAGATCTGAGAGGGTAGGGGTGAGGAGGTGAATCCAGGAAATAGCTAATAAAGAGATACAAAAAAAAATAAGAAGAAAATGCTGTAACAATGACTATTGCAATGCCAAGGGCTAGTCACCATTTGGTAGAGAAGGCACAAGTAGGTAGGTCAAGGATGGCCTAAATTATGAAATGATTTCTCAGGACTGAATCTAGAGCATGTGTTCAGAATGATTTCTTTTTCTCTTTCTGTGAATTAATTTGAAAAAAAAATTGGTTATATTATCCACAATCAAGAATTCCCACCACCAAACCACTGGCTTGGGTAATGTAATCTCTTGAGAAGTTGGTTTCATCTATAAAATAAGACACATGAAAATGTACTTTGCATTTCTCAGCTTCATAAAACCATGCTGAATATTCATTATTTCATAAATATTATTGGTTTTTAGGCAGCCTATCCTCCTCCCCAAATGTTATGCCAAAAAAAATCAGCATGTGACAACATAAAATGATACATATTAACTTTCAAAAACACTTAAAAGATTCTCATCAAAGTAATACACTCCCATAATTTCCTGGGAAATCTAACTGGTGGACAGAAAAGGGCTACCAGAGGCAGTGTTGAAGAGCTCAGTAGGAGGGAAATTTTTAAGTTGGGTTCTTGCTTTTCCCTTAAGTTACTTGGAGACAATCACTGCCTTTCTCAGTAGAAACCAGTAGCCACTACCTAGATAGTTAAGATAAAATTAGGGAAGCTGATAAAAACAAAGAAGGGCTGAAGAGCAATCCTTGGGCTTTCACTCCTCCACCCCACCAGTCTCCTAGCCCCAAATAACAACCGAGGGAAACTGCCTCTTCCAATGTCCAGGAATTTAAAGGTAGTATACCTGACCAGAGGAATTGCCTAGTCATAATGTTTCATGGTTCCAGAGACTCTCCGTCCAAAGGCTTATCACCTCCTCTTATTTTAAACTTACTGAGAAAAACACACTTTAGGTCCTAGCTTTCAGTAAGGATTACTTATATAATACCTCACTCTGGCCAGGACACTTTCGAAAGTGAAAAGGATGCATATTACTAATTATGCTGAGACAACAGCCACAGATTGACATTGTCCTGAGCATAACTTCAGCCCTTCCCTGATATAAGTTACCGGACGGGGGGGCCAATACCCATAAAAAATGTGAACTTAGAAATCAAAATAATTAGATAGTCGAGGAGTACAAGTACTAAAAAATAAATACAACAAACTGAACAACATATACCATCTGAAGCAGAACTATTGGAACATACTGACAAAGGCTTTTTAAAAAGCATGAGAAATCTACTTAAAGATACAGAGAAACTCTCCTAGAAAATACTAGAAAAGAATAAAGAGAGAGAAGATACAATAAAAAAGCCAATTGATACAAAAGATTAAAAAAAAAAGACATCTGGGTTATAGATATCTAAGAATAAATGAAAAAAATGGAAAATAGGAAATATTTAAAAAGTAATAGACAAATTTCCCAGAAGTAAAGAAAGAATATCACAGAAATGATACTTCATCTAACATACATTTAAATGGTATTTAATGTGTCAGGCATTGTCCCGATGCTTCACAAATATTTCCTTAATTGGTCATTATTACAACCTTTGAGATAGTTACTATTACTATTTACTTTAACCAAATTGAAGATCTTGAATATTAATATATTTCTAACATCCATCATGATGAGCTGTAAGCCACTAATCTCACTAATAAAAATCCATCTGCGACCTTCACTGTGGCAATTAACAATGCTTCAGATGTGATCGAAATGAGACAACTGATAGCTGTCTCTGAAAAACGGTCACCACTCCTGGACAGAACATCTTCCATTAGGGCAAACAGCTGCCCCTACAGAAGTTTAAAGTGACTATGACTGACACATGAATATTATTACTGGTACACTGCTTAAGCTGTGGTATTATTAAGGAAATTACAGGCATAAATCAACATCCTTAAATTGTGAGTTGATCAAAATTAATTTACACATAATTTATATTTATTATGAAAGAAAGTATATGTATAGTCCTTATTCTATTTACCAAGGCTGAGAATTATGCTTAAAATTCAGTAAATTTTAATCTTACCACTTACTTATTTTTTTGGCGCATGAACCAGAGATATAAAGGGTTCCTCTTTTTTAATCTGTCCATGGTATTGTCTTGTGGTAGAATTTAATCTACGCTTAATCTAAGAAAAGGGAAAGCACATATGAATTTTATATTCAATGTGTTTAAACAGATGACATCCTACCAATGAGAAAGGAAGTCACACATAGAATTTATTAGGTATGGATGAGCATTTACAAAGTCTTCAATCTACATAAAATATAAAATCTACAATACTGGGTAATTTTATCAATCCTGTAAAACATATTCAGTATTTGTCCTTAGTATTTTAGTTCAAGGAACAGAGGAAAATGTTTTTGAATGTTCAATAAAATTTAACTTTAGCTCAAGTACAGAAGACTTTAAGGACTGCCCCCTTGCTACACAGTACTTAGAAAATGAAACAAAACCTGTTTCAAACCAATTTCACATCATCATAATGATTTATGATATTTCAATCCTGAAATATTCTGTAGAATAAATCAAAAGAGTGGAAAAGCAAAGACATGGGCCCCTTAACATTTCACAGGGCAGATCTATGTCATGCAAGAAAACTGGAAGGCACTGGAAATTAAAAAGACATTGCCAAGTGCATTGCCAAATTAACAAGTAGTAACATACATCTGCACTGAGGCAGCCAGAGATGTACCACAAGCCCCTGAATTCTGGGCAAGAAGAAAAAAAATAAATACAAAAATACTTTTTTCAAAAACAGACCAATTTGGGCATAGATTTTGAATTTTGGACTTGGGACCCAACCACCTGTGAATTCCACACCTTCAAGGGATACCAGCTTATATACAGTAGGAGTAGGAATCCCAAAGCTTCAGAGAGGTGGCCTCAAGAACCAGGACAGACCAAGAGAGAACTAGATTTCTGGGGTTCCCTCATCTCTGTAATTACTGGATCTGCTTACCTGCAAGCAAGGCTGCTTTTGCTGAGGCGCTGCAGCTTGGAAAGGTCTGGGGCCTGGAGAGGCAGAGGGGCACAGGATTCGGATCCTATGACTCAGGTACAACTTTTTTTAAGAGAGAGAGAATATTACTGGAGATTCTGGTAGAGTTTTCTCTCTTGCTGCTTTTCAGGATAATGCCCCCCCACACACACCTATTTTTCATTCTTTTAAAAATTTTTAATTTCCCCAAACCAAGCCTGTTAAGGCCAGTCTTGACTCAATTCCTGGCAAGCAACAAGGTTACCGCTATTTGGTCCTACATTGGCCTAGTGCATCCCCTACTTTCCTGAGGGTGCAGGGGTTCTCGAAGGGGTATGAGAGGGGAGAGGAATATATGTCCCTCTAAAATGTTATACTCTTCACAGTCTCTGTGAGGATGAGAGGGGAGAAGGCAACATTTGACATTATAGAGGTCAGAGGATGAGATGGGATGCCCTTCTGGGATCTGAGATGGGATCTGGAGATCCACACCCTGTCTTTACCTTGTGCTAGTAACAAGTTAGTACTGGAATAAGAACTCCTGTGTCCATGGCAACCCCAAACAAGAGATTCCAAGTGGTCCTAAGATTGTAGTAGAGTGAGGAATACAATGAACTTAGTTCCAGACTGCAGGGACTTAAAAACAGACACTGTTCTCCTTAAAGATGAGGAGTAGACAGGTACCAGGATCGAAGATCACAGGATAATAATCTGAGTAGCCTACACCACCTATTACTTTTTCAGGTAATGGAGAGAATGTTTCTTACGTATTCTGATTCCAAAGAAGGTTGTGATGAACTCTTTTGGCTTCCCCTATAGATTGGAGAGAATGACCAGAGAGTTAAATGTTTTCTGGCTAATGTTAAATTTAACCACAATAGGCAAGGATGACACAGGACTCAGGAAAAAATATTTTATTTACTTAAGGTATCGTTTCTTAGGATTGAGATAAAACAATCAAATATTACAGGCATACCTTACAGATATTGGGGGTTCAGTTCTAGACCACCACAATAAAGCAAATATTGCAATAAAGTGAGTTACATGATTTTTTTGGTTTCCCAGTGCATATAAAAGTTATGTTTACACTATACTGTAGTCTACCAAGTGTACGATAGCATTATGTCTGAAAAAAAATGCATATACCTTAATTTAAAAACACTTTATTGCTAAAAAATGCTAACCATCATCTGAACTTCAGATTTTTTTGTAATATTTTTGCTGGTGAATCTTGCTTCAAAGTTGATGGCTGCTCGCTGATCGAGGTAGTGGTTGTTAAAGGCTGAGTGGCTATGGCAATTTCTTAAAATAAGACAACAATGAAGATTGCCACACTGATTAACTTTTCCTTTCATAGATCATTTCTTTGTAAAATGTGATGCTATTTGATAGCATTTCACCCACAGCAGAACTTCTTTCAAAATTAGAGTCAATCTTCTCAGCCTGCTGCTGTTTTATCAACTAAGTTTATGTAATATTCTAGATACTGTGTTTTCATTTCAACAATCTTTACAGCATCTTCACCAAGAGTAGATGCCATCCCAAGAAACTACTTTCTTTGCTCATCCATAAGAAGCAACTTCTCATCTGTTAAAATTTTATCGTGAGATTACAGCAATTCAGTCCCATCTTCAGGCTCTACTTCTAATTCTAGTTCTCTTGCACTTTTCACCACATCTGCAGGTACTTCCTCCACTGAAGTCTTAAACACCTCAAAGTCATCCAAGATGGTTGGAATCAATTTCTGCCAAACTGCTGTTAATGTTGATATTTTGACCTCTTTCCATGAATCATGAATGTTCCTAATGGCATCTAGAATGTTGAATCCTTTCCAGAAGGTTTTCAAATTTACTTTGCCCAAATCCATCAGAGGAATCACTATCTATGACAGCTATAGCCTTATGAGATGTATTTCTTAAATGGTAAGACTTGAAAATCAAAATTCCTCCTTGATTCATGGGCTACAGAATGGACGTTGTGTTAGCAGGCATAAAAACAACATTAATCTCATTGTACGTCTCCATCAGAGCTCTTTGCATGACCAGGTGCATTGTCAATGAACAGTAATATGTTGAAAGGAATTTCTTTTTTCTGATGAGGTCTCAACAGAATGCTTAAAATGTTTAGTAAACCTGTTGTAAATAGATGTACTGTCATTCATGCTTTATTGCTCCATTTATAGAACACAGTCAGTAGATTTAGTGTAATTCTTAAGGGTCCTAAGATTTTTTATGTGATAAATGAGTGTTGGCATCAATTTAAAGTTACCAGATGCATTAACCTCTAACAAGAAAGTCAGCTTGTCCTTTGAAAGTCTGAAGCCAGACTTTGACTTCTCTCTAGCTATGGAAGTCCTAAATGGCATTTTCTTCTAATATAAGGCTGTTTTGTGTACATTAAAAATCTGTTGTTTTGTATAGCAATGTTCATTAATTATCTTAGATCTTCTGGATAACTTGCAGTTTCTACATCTGTACTTGTAGCTTCACCTTGAACTTTTATGTTATAGAGATGGCTTCTTTCCTTCAACCTCACAAACCAAGCTTGCAAGTTTCAAACTTTTCTTCTGTAGCTTCCTCATCTCTCTCAGCAGTCATAGAATTGAAGACAGTTAGAATCTTGTGGATTAGGCTTTGGCTTAAGAGAATGTTAAGGCTGGTTTGTTTTTCTTCTTCTCCCGGTTTTATTGAAATATAATAGACAATTAGTTGCTCATATTTACATTGTACAATTCAATGAGTTTTTTTTCAATTGTAGTTGGCATACAATCACATACCAGTTTCAGTTGTACAGCATAGTGATTAGAGATCTATATAGTCACCCCACTAAATCAGGTAACCTTCTTCCTCCTTACATGTTTATTACATTATTAACTATTTTCCTTATGCTACACTTTATATCTCTGTGTATATTTTGTAACTATCCATTTGTATGTCTTAATCACTTTGCCCTTTTTCACCATCTCCCCTAACTTCTCTCCCATCTAGTAGCCCTCAAAATATTCTCTGTATCTATGAGTTTATTTCTGCTTTTGTTGTTGCTGTCTATTTCATTCTTTAGATTCAGCATGTGTGCACAATCATGGGAGATTTGTCTTTTTCTATCCAATCTATTTCATTCAGCACAATACCCTTTAGGTCCATCAAGGCAATATCTTTTTCCATTCCCTTTCTTTTAGTCTGTGTGTGTCTTTTAATGTGAAGTGAGTTTCCTGTAGGAGCATATGTAGGGGTCTTGTTTCCTTACCCATTCAGCCATTCTGTATTTTGGTTGCAACATTTAATTCTTTTCTATTTGAGGTAATTGTTGATAAATATGTAGTTAGTACCATTCTTCATTCCTGTTTTTAATACAAGTGCTTTCTTCTTGAAGAAGAAGATCCAACAATTCTTGTAATACTGGTTTGGTGTTGATGAATTCCATTGCTTATTTTTGTCTGGGAAGGTCCTTATCTGTCTCTAAATGATAGTTTTGCTGGATAAAGTATTCTTGGTTGAAGATCTGGGTTGTCACTACATTGAATATTTTGTGCCAATCCCTTCCATCCTGCATAGTTTCTTTTGAGCAATCAGCTGCCAGTCTTATGGGTGCTCCCTTGTAGGTAACTAACTGCTTTTCTCTTGCTGCTTTTAAGATTCTTTGTTTTTAATCTTTGGCATTTTAATTAAAATGTGTCTTGGTGTAGACCTCTTTGGGTTCATATTTTTGGGGACTCTCTAAGCTTCCTGGGGTTGTATGTCTATTTTCTTCACCAGGTTAAGGAAGTTTTCCATCATTATTTCTTGAAATAGCTCTTTATCTTCTTGTTTTTCTTCAGGTACCCCTATGACATGGAAATTTTTACATTTAATTGTGTCCCATAGGCTCTTTAAGTTATTATTACAGTCTTGGCTTCTTTTTTCTTGCTGTTCTGATTGAGTGTCCTTGGCTTCTGCATCCTCTATATCAGTGGTTCAATCCTCTTCTTTATCCACTCTGTTGATTCCCTCTTATATACTCTTCATCTCAGATAATGTGTTCTTCATTTCTGACTGGTTCTCTTTTATAATTTCCATTTCCATTTTTATGGGTTTTTTAAATCTCTTTGTTGAAGTTCTCACTGAATTTATCTACATTTCCCCTAAGTTCATTGAGCATTTTTATAACCAGTGTTTCGAACTCTGTATCTGTTAGATTGCTTGACCCCATCATTCTTGGATCTCTGTTCTGTTCTCCCATATGGTCTCTGCTTCTTTGTCTTCCAATTTTGGCTGTCTTTCTGTGTCTATTTCCATGTATTAAGCAAAGCTCCTACGTCTTCCGGCCTTATTAGTGCAGCTTTGTGTAGTAGGTGTTCAGTGGCACAGTCCTGAGAGGGGTTCGGCTGTAGACCAAGTTTAGCCCAAGCCTGTGCGCCACTGGGGCTACCTGTTAAGATTCAACAAGCAAATCCAAAAATGCTGTGCTTATAGTTGCCTCAATAAATCACACCAGAAACCAAAGCCAGCTGCCACCAGTGTGCATCTGCTCACCAAGGAGCAATGGACTCATTGAGGACACACCTGGATATGGTTTGGGTGAGGCCATAAGTTGGGGGAGGCAAAGTTTCAGGGAATCCTCTGGGTGGAGCGACATCTATTCCCCACTTTGATGATGTCTCAGCTATGGCGTCTGTGCTTCCCACACCAGGAGGGCAGAGGGCTCAACAGAAGAACAATGGATACCACAAGCACTTCTGTCAGGAGAGAACCTCGCCTCTGGCCCTTGCTCCAACAACTCAGTGTTCCCCTGTAAGTCCCTGGTGCCCCAAGAGCAGCCAACCTGGCGCTGGTGCTCAGAGCGAGCAGATCTATCATTGCAAAAGTTCACTTGCAGACACAGCCCCTGTAAGAGACATCTGCACCTGCTGTAGCCTCTGTCCCACTCAGCCAGTAGAGACCAGGCAGCCTCACATCTTCGCCCTTCCTACCTTCCACCATCACAAGTTGATTATTTCTCTCCCTAGTTGTAGTGCTTCTGTGCCTCTAGATCCCAGGTGACCTTCCTTGATGTTTGCTCCAGGTTTCTATCATAACTTTGATTTAGTCGCAAGAGGGATGAACAAAACCTCTATCTTCTATGCCATTATTTTCCTCCTCCAAGAAAGTTTTTAAAACATAGATAAAACATTAAAAATTTCTAAATGGAAATTACAATATAAAAGTTACTACAAAAAGAGAATAATTAAAGAAAGATCAGTTTGACAGCCTGTGTTGGCACATGTTCTGATGCTGAATGAATGATAACAGAAGACATGGAAAAAAGATATTAATGTTATAATTATTTCATATTTTTGTAAAGCACTTCGCAAGATACAAAAATAAATAATACATGGTCACTAACTTCAGTATCAGGTTGATGACCTCAAGGCCAGACCACTTTAAATAATTCCCAGAGCATTCTATTCTCTGTGAGAACGACCTGCCCTAAAGAGAAACTACTTTACTAGAGCATTACGTGACCTAGGAGAAGGGCAATAAGACAACCCTAACCCCCATCTAGCCTTCCTGTCTCTTATTTCTTTTCATGTCACTTAATTTTTTTTGTCAAAAACTGGACTTTTAAAATAGTATAACCGAAAATCAAATTTTTTCCTTTCTACAGGATTTATTGTTTGTTTGTTTGTTTAGTGACTTTTCTGAACTAATTCTATAAACTATTCTTGGTGCAGAGTGGCTGCTGAAGTTCACTTGATTAGTGTAATTGTTAGCTAATAATTGAAGAGAGATGTCCTCAGATGCCTGGAACCAGTAAGTCTCTCAGTCATTACAAAGGGGCTTTGTGTGCATATTAGAGTATGTCCTCAGCACTGGGTCAGGCACTTTACAACTCCACCATAACCTACATTTTCTTCTTGTGCAGAACCTAAGGTTAACCAGAGGCAAAAACTTGGGTCTTTTGGGGGTTTTTCTAAGCATGCAAAGTCCTGGATATGTGTACAGCCCTAGATGTGCAGGTAGCCTTCTCGATTCCCAGGAATATGTTGCAGTTTTTCAACACTCCTTATGGCCATCTCATTCCAAAACTTTTTCTTTTGTCCCAACTGTTATCTACACCTCAGGCACTCATCATATTCAACAACTGCATCTGATTGACTGTATTCAATAAATGTCCCTAGGGCAAAGGCTGGGTGACTGCCAATTTGAGTTAAATAAAGACAGTCTTGTGAGTGGAGTCTTCTAGGAATTGACTAGATAGGTCAAATTATGACATTTCTCTGGGAATGGGGCTTTAAATAAGCTCTAACACTTTTTTGCCCCCTCCATTGGGACCCAGGAAGCTGGTTTTCCCTATGATTGATTTTCAAGGCAATCACAGAGCTGAGGAGGATGTTATAGGAATAGGGCAAGTTAGCACACCATGGAGTCACTGTTCTCACCAAAATTCAGCCTGCATTCTTGAATAAATGCTCCCCGTATTGTTGCAAGCCCTTGGTTAATTTCCAGAGTTCTGAAAAGTTGATTCTGACCATGTTTGCCAGTTTTCTTATTGCTTTTATGATGGAAGAATTTTTGGAGATCCATACTTTGCCATTTTCACTGACACTGTTTCCAATTATACTTTAAAATACATTCCTGAATTCACAAGAAAGTAAGAGAGTACTAAATGATCATACACACACA
>NW_024350325.1:10534499-10656982 GCF_902729225.1 Pteropus medius | reverse complement strand
CAACAAACAAGAGAGAGACCACACAGAAATGGGTAGGAGAGACAAAGAGATGGTATCATGGGAACTCTACCACCAACACACTGACCTACATAGGGAAGGATCACTAAAGAGCTTGGGTGCAGACTAGCTCACCCTGGGGCACAGTGGAAAAACAGTGGTTTGAAGGGCATCTAGACTATATGAGAAAGAAATCCACTTACTAACTCTAGAGCGTCTGCCAAATAGGAGGAGAAATTCAGAACTCTTTCAGTTGTCAGAGGCACAAAAGAGTGCCATTTGTTGTCCTTTCTCTCTGCTTTGATCACATGGGCAGGAGCAGGATGCAGGTGCTCTGGCCAGCTAGCTAAGGCCATCCCAGTATGCTCTAGGCCCCAGGTCCACACCAAGTCCATAGCTTGTCCCCAGGAGTCCCCCTGGCCCACACTCACTCCAACTATAGCTCCAGGCCCAGCATGGCTTACCCCCCGGTTTCACAGTAGCCTGACCGAGCTACAGCTGCTAGCTGGCCTACCAAGATGGCTTGGCACAGCTTGTCCAAGGGACTCCCTACAGCTCACACCCACCCTACCTGTAGCTTTTGTCTCCATTTGGCTTGTCCCTGGCAATTCCCACAGACCACAAAAACACTTCAGCTACAGCTCTAGGTTCTGGTACACTTTGCCCCCAGGACTCCCTATGGCCCAAGCCATCTCCAACTACAGCTCCAGCCAGTCTGCCAAGGTGGCCCCAGTGAGGCTTGCCCCTAGGTCTCCCTGTATCCCATGCCCACTCTGTCGGTAGCTACAGCTGACCTGCCAAAGACACCTGGCACATGCAGCCTACAAAATGGAAGCTCATACACAAGGAGAGTATTCTGTTTCCCCTAATTTATAGAAATAAACACTGAGAGACAGCAAAATGAGGAGCCAAAGAAATGTGTTCCAAATGAAAAAAATATGAAAAAAAAACTAGAAAAAGAACAAAATGAACAGACAAGCAATCTACTAGATAAAGAATTCAAAACAATGATTATAAAGATGTTCAATGAACTCAGGAGAAGAATAGATGAATTCAGTGAGATCTTCAACAAAGAGAGAGAAAATTTTTTTTAAAAAAAAATCAGAACTGAAGAATACAATAGCTGAAATTTAAAAAATTATATAGTAGAGGGAATCGATAACAGATTATATGATGTAGAAGGATGAGTCAGTGAGCCAGAAGACAAAGTAGTAGAAATAACCCAATTGGAATAACAAAAGGAAAAAGAAATTTTGAAAATGAGGCTAGTTTAAGGGACCTCTGAGTCATACATTTCCCAGAAGTAGGAGACAGACAGACAGACAGACAGACAGACAGACAGAAAATCTCTTTGAAAAAATAATGGCTAAAAATGTCCTAACTTGGTAAAGAAAATAGACATACAAGCCTAGGAAGTGCAGAGAGTCCCAAACGAGATAAACTCAAAGAGGCTCACATCAAGAAACATCATAATTAAAGTGCCAAAAGTTAAAGACAAAGTGAGAATCTTAAAAATAGCAAGAGAAAAGCAGCTACTTACATAGAAGGGATTTCCCAATAAGACTATCAGCTGATTTTTCAGCAAAAACTTTGTAGGCCAGAAGGGAATGACATATTCCAAGTAATAATAGGGGAGAACCTACAACCTAGATTACTCTGCTCAGGAAGGCTATCATTCAGAACTGAAGGAGAAAGAGTTTCTCAGACAAACAAAAGCTAAATGCTAAATTCAACACCACTTAACCAGCATTACAAGAAATGTTAAAGAGACTTCTTTACATAGAAAAGAAAGGGCCAAAACTAAAAATAAGAAAATATAGGAAAGAAAAAATCTCACTATTGATAAGGCAAACATTTAGTAAATGTAGTGAACCAACTAATTATAAAGCTCATATGAAGTTTAAATGACAAAACTATTAAGAGCATCGTAACCACAGCAATAAGTTACAGAACACAGACACACACATGATGTAAAAATATAATGTCAAAAACATAAATGCGAGAGGGGGTTGAGTAAAAATGTAGAACATTTAGAATGCATTTGAACTTAAGCAATTATCAACTTAAAATAGACTGCTATAAACATAGCTTGTTATATATGAATCTCATGGTAACCACAAACTAAAAACCTATAATAATACACAAAAATAAAAAAGGAACTCAAACAAATAACTAAAGACAGTAATCAATGTACAAGAGAGCAAGAGAAGAAAGGAACAGAGAACTAAAACAACCAGAAATCAATTAATAAACTAGCAATAAGTACATACCTACCCAAATTACTTTAAATTTAGACTAAAAGCTCCAAAGAAAAGACTTAGGGTGGTTGAATGGATTTAAAAACAACAAACAAACAAACAAGAATTGTGCATATGCTGTCTACAAGAGATTTACTTCAATAATTTGAGCAATTTTAAGAAATATGGTGGAGTGAGAGACATCCCTAGATCTCCCCCTTGGAGAAAACAATAAGCTGAACATCTAAAACTCAACAACAACAACAAAAAACAACCAAACTGCACACTAGTATGTCTGAGCGTGGGATCTGTGCATAAGAGCTACCACAGATTAGAACCCCGGGAGTCAGGCAGTAGACTAGGAGAAACAAAGAAGCTGCCTCTTGCAGGCAGAGCTCGCTGCAGGAGGAGGGGGAAGGGAGAAAGTACAGCAAGTTCCCTGAACAACCCTGTCTGGGAGAGCTATGAGCTCCAAACAGCTGGCAGCAGTGCCCAGGGATCAAGGCAGAAAGCAGAGAAGTGGGGATGGCAGAGAAACAACAGTCTATTATTATCAGCCACAGCTGCAAAATGCAAGGCTGAGCCACAGCCCTCATCTCCCAACCCAGAGGGCTTCTCCGCTCATAACCCCCAAGACTGAACGCCGCGGAGCCCCAGAGAATCAGAGCAAATGCTACCGAAACTGTTGCTAACACTGACAGGGAGTGAGACTGAGGGTAGCAAGCGTAATTTAATATCTATAAGGGAAAAAAAAGACATTATTAAGACTTTAGATAAAGCAGGGAACCAAGAAGCTTAGATGCCACCTACTGGAAACCAAAAGAAAAATGCCTTCTTTGCAACAGGCTAAAGAGAGACCTTTATATAATAAATCACCTTTCTGGAAAAAAAGTAGAATATACTTCTATCAATGCCCAGGCAGTGAAATAGTCCATTAAACACCATGAACAACCAAGGTGACAAGGCATCTCAGAAAGAAAGAGAAAAACCTCCAGAATATAAGCTTAAGACATCAAAATATGCGACTTAAATGACAGAAAATTCAGGATGACACTTCTGAAAAAACACAATGAGATCCGCAACAATTCTATCAACAATTTCAGGAATTGAAAAAAAACAGAGAGCAGAATGAGCCTTTAGCGAGGAGATCGAAACCCTCAAAAAGAACGAAATAGAACTTCTGGAGATGAAGAACATGCTGCAAGAGATAAACATGAAATAGCAAGCTTGGGAAATTGAATCGACTGAATGGAGGAAAGAATCAGTGATATCAAAGACAGAAATCTAGAAATAAATCAGAAAGAAAAGAGAAAAACTGAAGAATGAAAAATAATGAAAGAGAAATACAAGAACTAGCTGATACCATCAAGAGAGGAAAAATAAGAATAATGGGCATTATCGAAGGCAAGGAAAAGGAGCAGAGATTAGAAAGCATTTTCAGACAAAGAGTTGACAAGAATTTCCCAAATCTAAGGAATGAGCTAGAGCTTGGAATTCAAGAAGTAAACAGAACACCCTATTACCTCAAACCGAAAAGGCCTTCACCAAGACACATCATATTAAAATTATTAAAAATCAATGACAAAGAAAGAATTCTCAGGGCAGCCAGGGAAAAGAAAATGGTAACATATAAAGGAAAACCCATTAGATTATCCATGGACTTCTCAGCATGAACATTGCAAACCAGAAAAATAGAATTGAATATTCAAACTACTAAATGAAAGGAACTACCAGTCAAGAATAATATATCCAGCAAAGCTCTCCTTTAGATACAAAGGAGAAATTAAGACTTTTCCAAACACATAAAAATTCGAAGAATTCTTCACTACGAGGCATGCATTACAGGAAATACTGAAAGGGGTCAGCTCACCTAAATCAAAATGACAAAAAAAAAAAAAACATAATTAGGACCAAGTCGACTAGCAGGCAGATAGAAGCAGAGAAGTGCAACCCTTAATAAGAACAAGGCATTATAAGCTTAAATAATAAGGAGACATTTGCTATAGCAAGATAGTAATGAACGTTCAGCATACATAGGGACAAACTGAGACAACAATGACTGAAAAGGGAGGATTCAAAGATCCAAATTCACAAAGAGGAATGGAGCTAAGGCATGCACAGAAGAAAATGGACTACTGTACATGTATAACTATCTTTTACATATTCCTAAGGTAACTATATACCAAAGCTTCAGAACTGAAGTATATAACATAAAATAAGAAGAACCAGAGGGAAACCCCACAAAAGTCAACCAAAGATAAGAAGACAGAAACAAAAGACAAGGAAGCAATGGAAACACCAAGCTACCAGAAAGCAAAAGATAAAATGGCTATAAGAAGACCTCATATTTCAATAATCATCTAAATGTAAACAGACTAAACTCACCAATATAAAGGCAAGAGTTGCAGAATGGATCGAAAAACAAAACACAACCATATGCTGCCTCCAGGAGACATATCTCAGCCACAAAGACAAATATAGACTCAAAGCAAAACGGTGGAAAATGATCTTTCAAGCAAATGGCATTCAGAGAAAAGAGGGAGTAGCAATACTAATATCAGGCAAAATAGTCTTCAAAATTTAAAAAAAGGTAAAGAAAGATACTGAGGGACACTTCATAATGATAAAAGGAATCATGCACCAAGATGACATAACACTCGTTAATGTCTATCTTCCCAATCAGGGAGCCCCGAAATAGGTAAAGCAATTACTAATAGAACTAACGGGAGAAACAGACCAAAACACTTTCGTAGTGGGGGACCTAAATGCCCCACTGTTGGATATGGACAGATCATCCAAACAGAAAATTAGTAAGCAAATAACATCCTTAAATGTTATTTGTCCATTTGTTTTAATGGACATAATTGACATTTACAGAGCTTTCCATCCCAAATCAGCTGCTTATACATTCTTCTCTAGTGTACATGGAACATTCTCAAGAATTGACCACATACTGGGACACAGAGATAGCCTCAACAACTATAAGAGAGTTGAAATCATACCAACCATATTCTCTGACCATAATGCTCTGAAACTAGAGATCAGCTGCAGAAAGAAAGTGGGAAGAACCACAAATACATGGAGATTAAACAACATGCTATGAAAGAATAACTGGGTCAGAGAAGAAAAAAAAGAGAGATCAAGAGATACATAGAAATGAATGATAATGACAGTACAACATATCAAAAATTTTGGCACATGGCAAAAGTGGTCAGAAGAGGAAGTTCATATCATTACAGGGCTACCTCCAAAAACAAGAATGAGCCCAAATGAACAACCTAACGCTTCATCTTAAAATACTACAAAAGGAAGAATAAATGAAGCCTAAAATCAGCAGAAGGAAAGAAATCATCAAAATTAGAGCAGAAATAAATGAAATTGATTAAAAAAATAGAAAAAATTAATGCAACAAGGAGTTGGTTTTTTGAGAAGGTAAATAAAATTGACTAATCCCTGACTAGACTTACTAAAATAAATAGAGAAAGGACACAAATAAATAAAATCAGGGATGAAAAAGGAGAAATTATGACTGATATCACAGAAATACAAAGGATCATATGAGAATACTATGAATAAGTATATAACACTTAGAAGAAATGGACCAGTACTTAGAAAAATACAACCTTCCTAGACTGAATCAAGAACTAGAAAATCTAAATAGACCGATAAGCATATGAAAATTGAAACAATCATCAAAAACCTACCAAAAAGTAAAATTCCAGGACCAGATGGCTTCACCAGTGAATTCTACCAAACATTCAAAGAAGATTTAATACCTATTCTCCTCAAACTCTTCCAAAAAATCAAAGAGGAGGCAATACTTCCCAACTCATTTTATGAAGCCAATATTACTCTGATACCAAAACCTGGTAAAGATAACACAACAAAAGAAAACTACACATCAATATCTCTCATGAACACAGATGCAAAAATCCTAAATAAGATACTAGCGAACCAAATGCAGCAACGCATTAAAATGATTATACACCACAATCAAGTGGGCTTCATCCTAGGGGCACAAGGATGGTTCAACATACGCAAATCGATTAATGTGATACACCACATAAATAAAAAAATAAGAATCATATGATCATGTCAATAGATGCAAAAAAAGCCTTCGACAAGATACAGCATCCATTTATGATCAAAACACTTAACAAAATCGGTATAGAAGGAAAATACCTTAACATAATAAAGGCCATCTATGACAACCCTCAGCCAACATTATACTTAATGGCGAAAAACTAAAAACCTTCCCTCTAAGATCAGGAACAAGGCAAGGCTGTCCACTGTCACCACTGTTATTCAATATAACATTGGAGATCCTAGCAAGTGCAATCAGAAAAGAGAGAGATATAAAAGGCATCCAAATAGGAAACGAAGAAGTCAAACTGTCACTATTTGTGGATGACATGATTCTCTATATAGAAAACCCTAAATACTCCACAAGAACACTACTAGAAACAATAAGCAAATACAGTAAAGTCTCTGGATACAAAATCAACATTCAAAAATCCATAGTGTTCCTGGACTCTAATAATGAAGTGTCAGAAAAAGAAGTGGAAAAAAATTCCTTTCGTAATTGCAACAAAAAGAATAAAATATCTAGGAATAAATTTAACAAAACATGTGAAGGACCTATATAATGAAAACTACAAGACCCTATTAAAAGAAATCGAAGAAGATACAAAGAAATGGAAAGATATTCTGTGTTTTGGATTGGAAGAATCGACACAGTTAAAATCATTATATTACCTAAAGCATTGTATAAATTTAATGCAATCTCCATCAAAATCCCATCGGCATATTTTAAAGAAATAGAACACAAAATCATCAGATTTGTATGGAAGCACAAAAGACCCTGAATTGCCACAGCCATCCTGAGAAAAAAGGAGGTTGGAGGCATCACTCTGTCTGACTTCAAATTATACTACAAAGCAACAGTAATCAAAACGGCATGGTATGGCAGAAAAACAGACACACAGACCAGTGAAACAGAATCGAAAGTCCAGAAGTAAACCCATATTGATATGGGCAAATCGTTTTTGACAAAGAAGCCAAAAACATACAGTGGAGAAAGAAAAGCCTCTTCAATAAATGGTGCTGGGAAAACTGGAAAGCCACCTGCAAAAGAATGAAACTAGACTGTGTCTTACACCACACACCAAAATTAACTCAAAATGGATTAAGGACCTGAATATAAGACCGAGATCAGTAAAATGCATAGAAGAAAACACAGGAACTAAACTCAAGGACCTTGGACTTGAAGAGGATTTTACGAATTTGACCTCAAAAGCAAAGGAGTAAAAGCTAAAATAAATGACTATGAATACATCAAGCTAAAATCTCCTGCTCAGCAAAAGAAATCATCAACAAGGTAAAGAGACAACCATCCAAATGGGAAAATATATTTGCAAGCAACGCCTCTAATAAAGGCCTAATATCCAAAATATACAGAGAATGCATACGGCTCAATAAGAACAAAAAAGCAAACAATCCAATCAAAATATGGGCAGAGGACCTGAACAGACACTTCTTCCTAGAAACCATACAAATGGCCAAGAAATATTTGTAAAGATGCTCAACATCGCTAGCTATTAGGGAAATACAAATCAAAATCACAACGAGATACCATCTCGCACCTGTTAGAATAGCTATAATCGACAGAAAAAGTAATAACAAATGTTGGAGAGGATGTGGAGAAAAAGGAATCATCATACATGCTGGTGGGACTGCAAATTGGTACAGCCACTATGGAAAACAGTATGGAGGTTCCTCAAAAAACTAAGAATTAATCAATCATATGATCCAGCAATCCCTCTACTGGGTACTGAAAACTCATATCCCAAAAGATATTTGCACACCGATGTTCACAGCGGCACTATTCACAGTGGCCATGACATGGAAGCAACTGAAGTGTCCTTCGATAGATGATTGGCTAAAGAAGCTGTGGTACTTATATAATGGAATATTACTCAGCCATAAGAAGAAATGAAATACTGCCATTTGCTACAACCTGGATGGACTTTGAGATAAACATGCTAAGCGAAATAAGCCAGACTGAAAAAGTTGAAAATCACATGATATCACTTATACGTGGGATATAAACCTAAAAGCAACAAATGAATGGAACGAACAGAGACTCACGGACATGGACTATAAACTAGTGGTTACCTGAATGTAGGGGGTAGGGGACGAGCAGAGAGGTAAATGGGGTAAAGGGAGTCAAATATAGAGGGGCAGGGGAGGGTGAAGTGGGTAAAGGGGATCCAATATATGGTAGCTGAAGGAATCTTGACTTTGGGTGGTAAATACACAATAGAATACACAGATGTCAAATTATAATATACACCTAAAAATTATATAATTGTATTAACCAATGTTACCCCAATAAACTTAATAAAAGCAATGCCAAAATTTAAAGATATATACCCAGAAGTGGAATTGCTAGATCATATGGTAGTAGTTCTATTTTGAATTTTTGAGGAGCATTTATACTTTTTTCTATAGTGGCCGCACCAATTTACATTCCACCAACAGTGCTCAAGTGTTCCCTTTTCTCTATATCTTCACCAACATTTGTTATCTCTTGTCTTTTTGATAATAAACATCTTAATAAGCGTGAAGTGACATCTCATTATGGTTACAATTTGCACTTCCCTGAAGATTAGTAATGTTGAGCATCTTTTTAATGTGCCTGTTGGCTATTTGTATATCTTTTTTTGAAAAATTTCTATTCAGGTGTTCTGCCCATTTTTTAGATTATGTCTTTTTGCTAGTGAGTTGTATGAATTCCTTATATCATTTTGATATTAACCCTTTTTCTGATATATGGTTTGCAAATATTTTCTGTTATTCCATAAGTTGCCTCTTCATTTTGTGGATTGTTTCTTTTGATATGCAGAAGATTTTTGACTTAATGTAGTCCTATTGGTTTATTTTTTATTTGTTGCTTGTGCTTTTGCTGTCATAGCCAGCTGTATTATGGTTTCAGCCAGTCTTTTATCCATCTCAAGATAATTTTGTGAGTGATGAAAGATAGGGGTCCAATTTCTTTCATTTGCATGTGGACATTCAGTTTCCCATCACTATTTATTGAAAAGACTATCCTTTTCCCATCGAGTACTCTTGGCTCTCTTGTCAGATATTAATTGATTATATATGCATGGGTTTATTTGGGGGCTCTTTATTCTGTTCCATTGGTCTATGTTTTTTTTTTTAATGCCAGGAGTATACTGTTTTGATTAGTATTATTTTGTAGTATAGTTTGAAATCAATAAATGTGATGCCTTCAGCTTCACTCTTTTTTTTTTCAACATTACTTTAGCAATTCGAGGTCTTTTGTGGTTTCATACAAATTTTATAATTGTTCATTTTATTTCTGTGAAAAATACCGTTGGAATTTTGATAAGGATTGCATCCAATCTGTGGATTGCTTTGGGTAGCATAGAAATTTTATCAGCATCCTCCCAATCCAGGAACACAAGCTGTCTTTCCATTTATTTGTATCTCCTTAATATGTTTCATCAATGTCTTAAAGCTTTCAGTGTTTATTCCTAAGTATTTTATTGTTTTTGATGCTATTGTAAATAGGATTGTTTTTTATTTCCTTTTTAGATAGTTCATTATTTGTGTGTAAAAATGCAGCTGATTTTTTTTCCAGTTGATTTTGTATCTTGCAGCTTTACCGAATTTATTTGTTGGTTCTAACCATTTTCTGGTGGAGTCTTTAGGGTTTTCATGCCATTTGGAAGAAATTATTTTCCTTTTTTATTTCCTGTTTGCATGTCTTTTATTTCTTTTTCTTTCCCAATTGCTTTGACTAGAGCTTTCCGTACTATATTGAATAGGAGTGGTGAAGGTGGGCAGCCTTGTCTTGTTTCTGACTTTTAAAGGAAAAGCTTTCAGCTTTTTACCATTGAGTATTATGTTAGCTGTGGGTTGGTCATGTATGTAGAGATACATTCCTTATTATGTTGAAGTATGTTCCTTCACATCATGAGACCTTTCAGAAACAAAAGCATTGGGGCTACCCCAGAAAGGGAAGAGTGTAAGAGAATCCTGGGGGGAAAATCAGAGAGGGAGATTATATATCTGGCTAATGACGCTCACCAACAAGATGGAGAGTCTCTGGGTCGGAGAATTTTGAAAGCCAGCAGTAGCTTAGTGTTTTTAAGGCCCTGGGGTTTCTTATTTATGGCCCGCATGAAAATTAAAAAACACACTCCTGAAAACCATTGGGTCAAAGAAGAAATCAAAAGAGAAATTAGAAACTGTCTTGAGACAAATGAAAATGAAAATACAAATACAAAAAGTTATGGAATGCAGTTCTAAAAGGAAAATTTAAAGTGATATATATCTACATTAAGACAAAAACTCAAGAAATAACCTCAAAGAATCAGAAAAATAATAATCTAAGCCCAAAGTTAGCAGAAGGAAGAAAATCATAAAAATCGGAACAGAAATAAATGAAATAGAGACTAGGAAGATGATAGGAAAGATCAATGAAACTGAATTGTTTTCTTGAAAAGGTAAACAATGACAAATCTTTAGCAAGACTAACCAAGAAAAAGAGAGGACTCAAATAAGCAAAATTATAAATTAAAGAGGGACATTATAACTGACACCACAGAAATACAAAGTATTCATAAAGGCTACTATGAACTAATTACATACCAATAAATTGAACAACTTAGAAGAAATGAATAAATTCCTAGAAACATACAACCTAACAAGACTGAATCATGAAGAAACAGAAAATCTGAACAAACTGGTAATGACTAAAGAGTTTGAAGCAGTGATCAAAAACCTCTCAAAAAGGAAAAGCTTAGGACCAGATAGCTCACTGGTGAATGTAGCAAACATTAAAAAAAAAAAAAAAAAAAGAATTAATACCAATCCTTCTCAAAGTCTTCCAAAAAGTTGACGAGGAGGAAATATTTTTCAAATTCATTTTAGGAGGTCAGCATTACCCTGATACCAAAGCCAGATAAGGACACTATAAGAAAACTATAGGCCGATATCCCCGTGGAACATAGATACAAAAATTCTCATCAAGATGCTAGCAAACCAAATTCAATAATACATTAAAAGGTAATTGTCAAGTGAAATTTATCTTTGAGATACAAGAGTGCCACTCAAATAAAGCTCATGTGTGCGACTATTACCTCATGTTCATTTTTTTCCTCAATCAGCCCCCAAATCCCCAAACTTACTACAACACTCAAAGAGAAGCACGATGCATAGTTCTTCCTGGACCACACCTGCATGATCTATGGTGACCTGATCAGTCTTAAGGAGGTGGGGCTTTGGTCAGGTTGTATCCAAAGTTGGGGTGGGGAGAAAGGATGGACTGTGCGTGAAGATTAGGGTTAGTGGAGACCATTTCTTTCCCCTCTGTTCTTTTTCTTCCATTCTCACTTACTCTATTCTGAGCCATTTCCTCATTCTCTGCTTCTTTTTGCAATTTTTTTTTTTTTTTTTGTGTGACTGCATAGTAAACATTTCCACCATTGATAGACAGATGTCTCTTTTGGGGCTTCACTAACCCAAAGAACTCATTCAGTGAAGAAACATAATTGTTGAGTTCAAATTTACTTCCCAGACACATTAACACCACAGACATAACATATCTTTAAGCATGAGAAAGCAAGATGGGGATTGGATTACATGACAGTTAATAAGATTATGTGTTCTTTTGAGAGTAGTTATGCTTCTCATGGGTCTGAAAAGGAAGCATTTCAAAGATGTGTTAACCTATGTCCACAAGAACAATGAATAGGGCTTGCTTAAGGCAAAGATAAACTTTTTTTTAAAAGAAGTTATATGCGTGGGACATGATTACCCACCATGACCTGCTAAGAATTTATGATCAGATCACCCTGTGAGATTACTTTCCATGGATCCCTTTTTTTTTTTTGTCATAATTTCCTTTCTGGTCATGAATCAGTCTAAAGGATGAATCGATGACCAACCAGTATGGTCTCACAGCACTAGAAAGACTCATTCCTAGAAAGTCTCAGTATCAACATCGTCTTGTTGAAATGGTGGACCATTGGGGATGGGGTAATACCATAACCATGGGATGTGAGTTGAGGCTGAATTTTTCAAAAAATGAGAAGGTCAGGTAAATGGAAGGCAGTCAGCTTTTATGGCCTTCATTGTGAAAAAAACACTCTGGATCATTTCTATCCTGTGATCTATCATGATCCAAGTTTTGCCATCCATCTCATTTTTTTTTCGCATCCAGTATAAATTCACATGAGCCATAAAAGAAGTATTAACAACCATCTTATTATACATGTTCAGTAATCATAAACAGCTGAACTATTAAAAAAAAAACCAAAGAACAAGTATAACTATTATTATTACTAATATCATTAGCATATAGATAAAGATAATCAAACAAAATGGTTTCCGAGTTCAGAATCAACCCATAGGTATACAGGCTATGTTGATGTCTGGGGATAGCTGTCTACCTCTGATGTCAGAGGCATCTCATCCAATAGAAGTCTCTTGTCCATTGTAGGCAGAGGTGAGTGTCAGAGATAGGAGTAGATGTCCATTTGTGGTTAGGCACCTGCTAAAGTCTCTTCCAATGAGCTTGGAGAACATCCTGTATTTAACATCCTTTCCAATGAACACAATCTCCAGATAGCAGTCAATGATCTTTAAAGTCTTTATCTTCTGGGAGCTCACTGTGAAAGGAAGCAGTTATCAATTTGGTATTTTCTTGAAGTGATTTTATCAAACCTTGGCAATAGTGTGAAATATCTCTTTTTGATAAGATCAGTTCATAAGTTCCTTCATCTAATTTAAGCCCAGCTTAAATGCACTATGACAAATGAAAGAATGCAAGAACTGAAAAATGGGGTTTTCCAGGGAACCTTAAAGAACCAATTGGCTATCTTGGGTTTCCAATAGTCCCTACTATTTGTTTAATTTCAACCATTGTTTACTCATACAATATATTCTAGAAGTTTTGTTTTCCATCACTTATTTTACAATGTTTCCTATGCAATTTAACATAAAAAAAAGCCTGATTAGTTTAAATTTTCTTTTTTTTTGTAAAGAGAGAAAACAAGTCTTTTTGAGGTCTCCTAAGGGCTCTGCTGATGCACTACAAAGTTATTTCTACACATATTGAGACTTTAACCCTTAAAACCTCAATCTAATGAAAACTAAGAAGTAAGCAATTAGCCTTGACAAATTTATGAAGATACTTTATAACCTCTAAAAACATATTTCATAGACATCAAAGTCAATTATTAACATGGACTTATTTTTGTAAACCCAAGCAGAATATGAATATTATACTTAATATCAATAACTCGAAAGACATGTCTGTACTACATAAACCAACACACTTAAACTAGCTTTATTTATTAAGGATTACTCTTGGATCACATGAACTTGAAAAGCATTTGAGTTAATTTCTATATATCTGAGGATTTTAGAATACCCAATCCTTACAAAATTATCTCACGTTTACAACATACAAATACAGACACACATAGACAGACACAGAGACGTTTTAGCCATAAAAAAAACTCACTAGTTTATAAAAAAAACTGTTGCATCCAAATTTTGTCTTGGAGGCATTTACAATTTATATCTGTCCTTGACAAGTCAAATTCCAAATGACTTTCCCCCTTTTAAATTAAGGATAGCCATTTTTAATACCTTAAAGAATTGGGTTGCCACCTAAACAACATCATATGTTGTTCCATTTATCTAAGTCATCTTTTTGAAACTTTGAGAGACTAATTAAATATGTTTTCTATTCATTCTGTCTATAGCTAGCTTTTTCTAATTGTGGATGCAAAAAAAAAGAGATTAATTTAGAAGATCAAAGGACCTTCATTTTGTCCATCTTAGTATTGATAGGCGGCTGAGTGTCTTGGGGCTTATCGGACTCAAAGACATGATTTTCCATGTTAATTTTAGTTTTTTCCTTTGCAATTTGTAGAGGCTAAACAAACTTCTAGGGAAAACTAGCCCTTACATGCATGTGTCCAGATAATCCAAATGTAGTGACTATCCCTATAGTACTACTTTGTACCTTAGAGGAAATTTTTCCCCAAGGAAAACCCCACCCAGATTCTTAATCACCTAAGAATACCTGAGCAAGGGCCAGTGAGAGCTTATAGGATGCCAGGAGAGCTGCAACTCTTTCCAAGGCACGGGCACCTCTCTCAGGGTTAACCCATTCCAGAGAATCTTGCCTTTCACAAAGCTCTCTTCTTTAGGATCAACTGCATTAATACACTGGACACCTAGTGGGGTCCATCTCCACCACTCTGGATTCAGGGGTCTGAACAACTATTGTCACCCCACTGGCTATTTGGGATAGAGAAGCAAGTGTCTTTTCTCTTTTGGAGCTAAAGAGAAGTAAGCCTCTCATTTAACCAGCAAAACTTTTGTTCAGACTCTCAATAAGCAATCTAATTAATAAGCTAAAATTAAAAGTAGCAAGCCATTTTTTTCCTTTCCATGGGTTAACTCAATCCTTATCCATCTCAAGGATTTTCTAAAAACAGTTCAAATAAAGTCATGGACCTGCTACTTAAAGCAGGGGCTGGAATTCTGAAAGAAAACTCACCCAAGTTTACTCAATGCAAAGTGGGAGACAGTGGGGCACAATGGGTCCTTGCTGGTACCTAGCATGGGGTCCAGGACCACAGGATAGTTCTGGTTGGGTTTCTTCAGAATCCTGCTGACTATGCTAAGTAAATGTTGGTGTAAGAAACATCTAAACCTTTAGAGAATTTTTATAAGGGTTTATCTGGGACAAAACTGGTGACAATTGCCAGGAAGCAAGATCTCAAATGCTCCCAAGAATGACAGTTTTGCAGTTTTTTTAATGCATTTTAAATTAAGGAGAGAACATAAGGAATATTACATGAAGGTACAAGAATTGGATTACAGGATAGTTAACAAGATTATGTCTTGATCTGGTTACACTTATTTCAAAAGTGTGTTAATCTGGGTGCACAAAAACAATAGGCAGAACTTGCTCAAAGCGGAGATGACCTTTTAGTTAAAAAGTTATATGCATGGGGCAAGAGTACCCACCATGACCTGTCTAATTAGAAATTTGTGATTAAATCACCTTGTGAGACTGTATCAAACTAAAGAGCTCAGCACAGCAAAAGAAACCATCAAGACAAAGAGGCAACTTTTTGAATAAGAGAAGTTATTTACAAACTGTGCCTCCAATAAGGGGTTGATATCCAAAATATATAAAGAACTCATACAACTCAACAATGAAAAACAAACAATCCAATTAAAAAATAGGCGGAGGACCTGAACTTCTCCCTAGAGGACATACAAACAGCCAACAGACATACTAAAAGATGCTCAACTTCACTAGCTATTAGAGAAATGCAAATCAAAACTACAATGAGATACCACCTCACACCTGTAAGAATGGTTATTATCAACAAGACAAATAATAAGTAATGACAAGTGCTGGAGAGGTTATGGGGGAAAAGGAACATTCAAACACTGCTGGTGGGAATGTAAATTGGTACAGCAATTATAGAAAACAGTATAGAGGTTCCTCAAAAAATTAAGACTAGAATTACCACATGACCCAATCCCTCTTCTGGGTATCTATTCCCCAGATTTGAAAACATTGATCCATTAAGATACAAGCACCTTAATGTTCATTGCAGCATTAGTCACAATGGCCAACACATGGAAACAACCAAGTATCCTTCAATAGATGATTGAATGAAGAAGATGTAGTACATATATACAATGGAATATGACTCAGCCATAAGAAAAGATGAAATACTACCATTTGCGACAACATGGATGAATCTTAAGATAAACATGCTAAGATAAATAAGTCAGACAGAAAAAGCTGAGAACCAGATGATTTCGTTCATATGCGGGATATAAGAATGAAAGCAACAAACAAGGCAAACAAACAAAAATCATAAACACAGACAATAGTTTAGTGGTTACCAGAGGGAAAAGGAGAAAGAAGAGAGGTAGTTAAGGGTAAAGGAGGTTAAATATAATGATGGTATAATAAGGCTAAGGTTATGGAAAGGTTAGTGTTGTACTAACTGCACAAGCACCTGTGGCTGGACCAAACCAGCAGCTATTTTATAGCTTCTTACTTCTTTGTGCCTCAGGGGCAATCTCTAACCATAAAATGGGTGTGTCAGGGAGGTCCTAAGAGAGGTTTTTGGGTGAAGCCTGCATTCCCCAGTCGTTCATGTCTACCTAACCACCTAACAGTGAACACACAATGCAATATACAGATAATGCATTATTTAATTGTACACTTGAAACCTATATGATTTTATTAGCCAATGTTATTCCAATAAATTTAATTAAAAAAAGATCATCCTGTGAAGTTACTCTCCATAGAACCCCTTTTTTTCATTCACCTTGCTTTTTTCACTTGAAGTTGTCTTGTATATATGAAAAATAATGTTTTCATTCTATTTGATGGTTGTATTTTATTGACCAATTTTCTGTTGATAGTTGTTAAGATTTTTGTTTTTGTTTTTTCAGTTTTTTTTCTTATTGCAAACGAGGCTGAAATTAATAACCACATATGTATAATTTTACTTATGGTCTAACATATTTGTAAGATATATTTCTAAAAGTAAAATTATGCTTGTCTCTAATATCAATAGATATTGCCTATCACAATAAACTATTTTCTATAAAGGTTTCACCAACTTTTAGAATTTCCTTCTAGCAGTGTAGGAGAGTGCCCACTTCCCTATGCTCTTGCCAACTCAGTGTATTACAAAACGTTTTTATGTTTTTCAATACTACAGGAATAATATCTTTGTAGTATTCCTTTTGGTTCATTCATCATGAGTAAGGTTAAGCATCTTTTCATATATTTGAGTCATTTTAATTTTTTTGAATGATCCATTTGTATATTTTTTTGTCTAAATTTCTAGTGGCTACTTGTTTTCTTTCTTATTGACCTGAGAGAGGTTTTTCATACGAGTGATATTAGCCTACTATATGTATTACAAATTGGATATATTTTTTCCATTTTTGTTGACTTTCTTATTTTGAATACTGCTACACTTTTTCAACTTTATATGGTTTAATTGATCAGTCTTTTATGTGTTTTCTTATGTTGTGCTTTAAAAACTCTTCTCTACTCAAAAATAATGAAAATATCTTTTCAAGAATTCTTTGATTAATTTTATTATTTTACTTAAAATTTTTAAATCTACTTTAAATATAAAGTAGAACTGAACTTATTTTTGTTCCAAATAGTTACAAAAGTTATCCAATACCATCTATTAAATAATTTACCTATTTTTCACTAATTTGAAAAGCCACCTTTATGTTGTATAAATTGTCACATTTATTGGGGTCCATTTATAGACATTCTGTTCTGATTCAGTCTATCTAACCATGTGTCAGTACCACAATAGATTTTTTTTATGGCTAGAGCAGGGTGGACAAGGAATGCTGGTGTTGACTACCGCACGGAATAAAATTTTTGTTGGGGTACAACAACACAGAAAATTGCACAAATCACAAGTATAAAACTCAATGAACGGCCATGTGTGCACATACAGTACAATATGTACTTAGTAGTCATAACCTATATTCAGATCAAGAAGCAGAACATTATCAGTAACTAGAAGCCCCTGGTTAGTCACTACCCTCCTGAGAGTAACTACTATCCTGGCTTACTCTTGACTTCCAATAGAATAGTTAGTTGTGTCAGTTTTGAAATTATGTGAGTTGAATTTTTCAGTAACTACTATAGCACTTGGCTTCTTTCACTCACCATTACCTTTGTGAGATTCAACCATGATGCACATGGTTGTAGTTCATTCAGTCTCATTGTTGAGAGTATTCCATTGTATAAATGTAACACCTTTTATTTATTCATTCTACTGTTAACAAAAATTTGAGAATTTTCAAATTTTGCTGTTATGACTTGTCCTTATATGAACATTTTTTTAACATGTTATTTGGTGAACATATGCTCATATTGTATAACATATTTAGCTAGGAATGGGTATGCATATGCTCAACCTAACTGGCCAGTTTTCCAAAGTGGTCATGCCAGAGTTTGAGAGTTTTCATTACTCCACATCCTTACCTATATCTGGTATTTAAAGCAGAACCTATTGGTGTCATGCCTATTTCCCTTAAAGTCTTTTCATTTTAGTGCACACCAGTATCTTAAACTCCTTCCCTGGGGGTTTCTTAAGCCACTAGGTCTCCACTCAAAATACGTGAGAAGGGAAGTGGATTAGCAAGTCCTGAGAAGAGATCTCAGTCAATGACTGATGAGAGGTCAGCTCCCGTGACCTTTGCATAGGTAACTCTGAAATAAATGTTCTACATTTGCTTGAAGTTCCCCAGTGGGATTAAGCTCCAGTTGGCAACAGTGACAACTTGCTTGATAATGCATACTTTATCTGTTGCCTTGTTCTGCCTTCCCTGAATCACTTTTCCACTTTTTTAGTGGTGTCTTAAATCCTCGTTCCAGGGCCCACTTCTGTGGGAATACAAATGAAAACAGTCTATTCTTTTTCATTTTGGACACTGTGGGTGGTGGAAGGTGGAGACTCCAGAGTAACTATGGAAGAAATATGTCTTAAAGGGCTCCTAAGGTGATAATGAAAAAAGGGTTGTAAAACACCGGTTTAGATATACAGTTCATCTCAAATTTATTTTTGTGTATAATGTAAGGTAAGCACTAGTTTCTTTTTTTTTTCTTTTCATATGTTTATCCAGTTTCTATATAACCATTATGGAAAAGACTACCCCCACTGAATTGCCTTAGTACCATTGTCAAAAATAATTGACTATGTATATGTGGATCTCTCTCTGGACTCTATTATGTTCCATTGGCTTCTTTGTCTATAATAATGCCAATACCATGCTGTCATGATTACTCTCGCTCTACAATGTTTAAATCAAATAGTATAATCCTCTAGCACTTTTTTCTCTTTTGAGATGGGTTTGGTTATTCTTGGTGCTTTGCATTTCCATATTAATTTTCGAACCAGCTTGTTTTCTACAAAAAGTAACACTGGGATTTGTACCAGGATTGTATTCAAGCTACAGATCAATTTGGAGAGACCAATGAACTTGAGTCTTCCAGTCTATCAACATGACATATCTCTCCATTTATATAGACTAGTGTTTTTTAACAATTAGATTTATGTATTTGATGCTATTGCAAATGGTAATTTTAATTTTATTTCTCAACAGTTTCTTGATAACATATAGAAATACAATTGATTTTCTTTTATAATTTGATGAGCCATGGAATTATCCTTCTAGCTGCAAATATTGGACTCATAACAATAATAATATTGATATCTATTTGTGTTACCTATTAAACCAAAATGAATCCAAAGTACTGACAAATAGCAATATTCACATTAGGTTGGGGTATTCGCTCTTTATATAAAATATTGTTGGGAGAACAATTACTAATTCATACTAAAGTTATAGGCTGAGGAAAATAGTATAGACAATTGTGTTCCTGTAATATACAGCAAGTGTGGTCTTGAGGCAGAACAGTTAGTGCAGGATCACACCCTCCCCCTCCAAGATATGGCTCAAGAAATTCTTCCTTTCTTCAGACCTCCCTCTGTTTTAGATCCAGCAGGGGAGATAAGCCAAAACTGGTCTTTTCAAGCCTAGATGCCATCTTTGGCTAAAGCATGACCTTTGGCTAATTATAATATTATAATCTCATCCACATTGCAAATACTGCAGTTCCCATCATGCACCTGATGCCATGACAGTTCTGAAACACCATATGAGAAAAAAGAGGGAAACCGAGCTCCCCATCTACTGGGAAGAGACAACAAGCCTACATCAGCACCAAGTTTTCCCGGACTCGGCCTCCAGGGAACACAAGACATTCATCACCAGCCGTCTCTCTGTCTCTCTGTCTCTCTGTCTCTCTGTCTCTCTCTCTCTCTCTCTCTCTCTCTCTCTCTCTCTCTCTCTCTCTCTCTTTCTCAAGCCCTCACTCCCCACTCAAATGTGTACTTGAGCTTTCCTGCTTGCTGTTCATCTTGCCTTTGAATTCTTTCTTGTGGAATAAGACAAGAATCTGGTCACTGGACCCCCAAGCTTTCCAGTTGTTCATCTTACCCTTGAATTCTTTCTTATGAAATAAGACAAGACCCTGGTAACCAGAGCCCCCAGCTTTCTGGCAACAATCTTAAACGTTAACCTTTTTAAATTCCCATATGAAAGCATTGTGATTCATTTACCTCTTTTTTATGCTAATAGTCTTTTTCCACTCTGCATTTTCAATGTTATTTTATCAGCATAATATACCTAATTATATTTATGCATATGTATCTATTTATACCATGCAATATGTTTGGTATAATATTATCTAAAGTTTTTTAAAAAGTCAGTTTTAAAACATAAATAATTTCTATTGAAACATCTTATAATATTCTTCTTTATCATTAAATTATGTCTTTATGAGAAACCAATCTGTATCACACTTAGATAAGAGTACCAAAGTGAATGAACATGGAACTTATGAAGTAACTCTGTTTACTTCTTTCTTTTAAAAAAAAAAATTTTAAGTTTATTGGGGTAACATTGGTTAATACAATTATACAATTTTTAGGTGTACATTATAATTTGGCATCTATATATTCTATTGTGTGATTACAACCCAGAGTCCAGTTTCCTTCAGCTACCATATATTTGATCCCCTTTACCCAATTCACCCAACTCAACCTCCCTATATTTGACCCCCTTTACCCTGTCTACCACTTCCATCCTCTCCCACCCCTACCCTCTGGTAACTACTAGTCCATTGTCCATGTCCATGAGTCTCTGTTTGTCCTGTTCATTTGTTGCTTTTAGGTTTATATCCCATATATAAGTGATATCGTGTAATTTTCAACTTTTTCTTTGTGGTTTATTTCACTTAGCATGATTATCTCGAGGTCCATTCAGGTTGTGGCAAATGGCAGTATTTCATCTCTTCTTATGGCTGAGTAATATTCCATTATAAGTACCACAGCTTCTTTAGCCAATAATCTATCAAAGCACATTTCGGTTGCTTCCATGTCATGGCCACTGTGAATAGTGCTGCTATGAACATTGGTATGCAAATATGTTTTTGGATATGAGTTTTCAAGTCTTTGGGGTAAATACCCAGTAGAGGGATTGCCGAATCATATGATGGATCAATTCTTAGTTTTTTGAGGAACCTCCATGCTATTTTCCATAATGGCTCTACCAATTTGCAGTCCCACCAGCAGTGTATGAGGGTTCCTTTTTCTCCGCATCCTCTCCAACATTTGTTATTACCTGTTCTGTTGATTATAGCTATTCTAACAGGTGTGAGATGGTATCTCATTGTGGTTTTGATTTGTATTTCTCTAACAGTTAGCAATGTTGAGTATCTTTTCATATATTTGTTGGCCATTTGTATGTCCTCTAAGGAGAAGTGTCTGTTCAGGTCCTCTGCCCATTTTTTATTGGATTGTTTTTTGTCGTTGTTGTTATTGAGTCATATGAGTTCTTTATATAATTTGGATATTAGGCCCTTATCAGAGGCATTGCTTGAAAATATATTTTCCATTCAAATGGTTGTCTCTTTACCTTGTTGATGGTTTCTTTTGCTGAGCAGAAGCTTTTTAGTTTGATGTAGTCCCATTCATTTATTTTTGCTTTTATTTCCCTTGCCTTTAAGGTCAAATTCATAAAATCCTCTTTAAGTCCAAGGTCCTTGAGTTTAGTTCCCATGTTTCCTTCTATGCATTTTATTGATCTCAGTCTTATATTCAGGTCCTTAATCCATTTTGAGTTAATTTTGGTGTGTGGTGATAGACAACAGTCTAGTTTCATTCTTTTGCAGGTGGCCTTCCAATTTTCACAGCATCGTTTATTGAAAAGGCTTTCCTTTCTCCACTGTATGTTTTAAGCTTCTTTGTCAAAAACGATTTGCCCATATCAATATGGGTTTACTTCTGGACTCTCGATTCTGTTCCACTGGTCTGTGTGTCTGTTTTGCAGCCAATACCATGCCGTTTTGATTACTGTCACTTTGTAGTATAAGTGGAAGTCAGGCAGAGTGATGCCTCCAGCTTTGTTCTTTTTTCTCAGGATGGCTGGGGCAATTCAGGGTCTTTTGTGCTTCCATACATATCTGATGATTTTGTGTTCTATTTCTTTAAAAAATGCCAATTCGATTTTGATAGAGATTGCCTTAAATCTGTATAATACTTTAGGTATTATAATCATTTTAACTATGTTGATTCTTCCAATCTAACAACACGGAATATCTTTCCATTTCCTTGTAACTTCTTCGATTTCTTTTAATAGGGTCTTGTAGTTTTCATTATATAGGTCCTTCACATGTTTTGTTAAATTTATTCCTAGATATTTTATTCTTTTTGTTGCAATTACGAAAGGAATTTTTTTCCACTTCTTTTTCTGACACTTCATTATTAGAGTCCAGGAACACTATGGATTTTTGAATGTTGATTTTGTATCCAGAGACTTTACTGTATTTGCTTATTGTTTCTAGTAGTGTTCTTGTGGAGTATTTAGGGTTTTCTATATAGAGAATCATGTCATCCACAAATAGTGACAGTTTGACTTCTTCGTTTCCTATTTGGATGCCTTTTATATCTCTCTCTTTTCTGATTGCACTTGCTAGGATCTCCAATGTTATATTGAATAACAGTGGTGACAGTGGACAGCCTTGCCTTGTTCCTGATCCTAGAGGGAAGGTTTTTAGTTTTTCGCCATTAAGTATAATGTTGGCTGAGGGTTGTCATAGATGGCCTTTATTATGTTAAGGTATTTTCCTTCTATACCGATTTTGTTAAGTGTTTTGATCATAAATGGATGCTGTATCTTGTCGAAGGCTTTTTTTGCATCTATTGACATGATCATATGATTCTTATTTTTTTATTTATGTGGTGTATCACATTAATCGATTTGCGTATGTTGAACCATCCTTGTGCCCCTAGGATGAAGCCCACTTGATTGTGGTGTATAATCATTTTAATGCGTTGCTGCATTTGGTTCGCTAGTATCTTATTTAGGATTTTTGCATCTGTGTTCATGAGAGATATTGATGTGTAGTTTTCTTTTGTTGTGTTATCTTTACCAGGTTTTGGTATCAGAGTAATATTGGCTTCATAAAATGAGTTGGGAAGTATTGCCTCCTCTTTGATTTTTTGGAAGAGTTTGAGGAGAATAGGTATTAAATCTTCTTTGAATGTTTGGTAGAATTCACTGGTGAAGCCATCTGGTCCTGGAATTTTACTTTTTGGTAGGTTTTTGATGATTGTTTCAATTTTTATATGCTGATTGGTCTATTTAGATTTTCTAGTTCTTCTTGATTCAGTCTAGGAAGGTTGTATTTTTCTAAGTACTGGTCCATTTCTTCTAAGTGTTATATACTTATTCATAGTATTCTCATATGATCCTTTGTATTTCTGTGATATCAGTCATAATTTCTCCTTTTTCATCCCTGATTTTGTTTATTTGTGTCCTTTCTCTTTTTTCTTTAGTGAGTCTAGCCACGGATTAGTCAATTTTATTTATCTTCTCAAAAAACCAACTCTTTGTTGCATTAATTTTTTTTTAATGAATTTCATTTATTTCTGCTCTAATTTTGATGATTTCTTTCCTTCTGCTGACTTTAGGCTTCATTTATTCTTCCTTTTGTAGTATTTTAAGATGAAGCGTTAGGTTGTTCATTTGGGCTCATTCTTGTTTTTGGAGGTAGCCCTGTAATGATATGAACTTCCTCTTCTGACCACTTTTGCCATGTGCCAAAACTTTTGATATGTTGTACTATCATTATCATTCGTTTCTATGTATCTCTTGATCTCTCTTTTTATTTCTTCTCTGACCCAGTTATTCTTTCATAGCATGTTGTTTAATCTCCATGTATTTGTGGTTCTTCCCACTTTCTTTCTGCCGCTGATCTCTAGTTTCAGAGCATTATGATCAGAGAATATGGTTGGTATGATTTCAACTCTCTTATAGTTGTTGAGGCTATCTCTGTGTCCCAGTATGTGGTCAATTCTTGAGAATGTTCCATGTACACTAGAGAAGAATGTATAAGCAGCTGATTTGGGATGGAAGGCTCTGTAAATGTCAATTATGTCCATTTGTTTTAATGTGTCATTTAAGGATGTTATTTGCTTACTGATTTTCTGTTTGGATGATCTGTCCATATCCAACAGTGGGGCATTTAGGTCCTCTACTACGATAGTGTTTTGGTCTGTTTCTCCCATTAGTTCTATTAGTAATTGCTTTACCTATTTCGGGGCTCCCTGATTGGGAAGATAGACATTAACGAGTGTTATGTCATCTTGGTGCATGATTCCTTTTATCATTATGAAGTGTCCCTCAGTATCTTTCTTTACCTTTTTTTAAATTTTGAAGTCTATTTTGTCTGATATTAGTATTGCTACTCCCTCTTTTCTCTGAATGCCATTTACTTGAAAGATCATTTTCCACCGTTTTACTTTGAGTCTATATTTGTCTTTGTGGCTGAGATATGTCTCCTGGAGGCAGAATGTTTTTCGATCCATTCTGCAACTCATGCCTTTATATTGGTGAGTTTAGTCTGTTTACATTTAGATGATTATTGAAATATGAGGTCTTCTTATAGCCATTTTATCTTTTGCTTTCTGGTAGCTTGGTGTTTCCATCGCTTCCTTGTCTTTTGTTTCTGTCTTCTTTATTTTGGTTGGATTTTGTGGGGTTTGCCTCTGGTTCTTCTTGTTTTATGTTATATACTTCAGTTCTGAATCTTTGGTGTGTAGTTACCATTACAAATATGAAAAGGATAGTTATATATATACAGTCATCCATTTTCTTCTGCCTGTGCCTTATCTCCATTCCCTTTTGCAAATGTGGATCTTTGAACCTTTTTCTTTTCAGTCACTGTTGTCTCAATTTGTCCTTGTGTGCTGAATGTTCATTACTATATTACTATAGCAATTCTCTTCTTATTATTTAAGCTTATAATGCCCTATTCTTAGTAAAGATTGCACTCTTCTGCTTCTATTTGCCTGATAGTCATTTCACTTCTAATTATGGTGGGAGTTTTTTGTCATTTTGTTTTAGGTGAGCTGACCCCTTTCAGTATTTCCCATAGTGCAGGCCTCGCAGTGTAGCATTCCTCAATTTTTGTATGTTTGAAAGGTCTTAATTTTTCCTTCATATCTAAAGGAGAGCTTAGCTAGATACATTATTCTAAGCTGTTAGTTCCTTTCACTTAGTAGTTTAAACATTTGATTCCATTCCTTTCTGGCTTGTAAGGTTTGTGCTGAGAAGTCCAAGGATAATCTAATGGGGTTTCCTTTATATGTTACCATCTTCCCTGCCTGCCATGAGAATTCTGTCTCTGTCGCTGACTTTCGACAACTTTAATCCAATGTGTCTTGGTGAAGGCCTTTTTGGGTTGAGATAATTGGGTGTTCTGTTGACTTCTTGAATTCCAGGCTCCAGCTTATTCTTTAGATTTGGGAAATTCTCAACTATTTATCTGGAAATGTTTTCTAGTCCCTGCTCCTTTTCCTTGCTTTCGATAATGCCCATTATTCTTACGTTTCCTCTCCTGATGGTATCAGCTAGTTCTTGAATTTCTCTTTCATTATTTTCCGTTCTTCAGTTTCCTTCTTCTCCCTTCTGATTTATTTCTAGATTTATGTCTTTGGTATTACTGATCCTTTTCTCCTTTTGGTCGACTCTATTTCCCAAGCTTGCTATTTCATTTTTCAACTCTTGCAGTATGGTCTTCATCTTCAGAAGTTCTATTTGGTTCCTTTTGAGGGTTTCGGTCTCCTTGCTCTGCTCATTTCAATTCCTGAAATTGTTGATTTGAGATGTTTTGGATTTCATTGAGTTTTTTTCAGAAGTACCATCCTGAATTCTCTGTCATTTAAGTTGCATACTTCTACGTCTGTAAGCTTATTTTCTGGAGACTTTCCTCTTTCTTTCTGAGTTACCTCGTCACCTTGGTTGTTCATGGTGTTTAATGGACTATTTCTCTGCCTGAGCATTAATGGAAGTGTATTCTGCTTTTTTCCAGAAAAAAGATTATGTAAAAGTCTCTCTCTAGCCTGCTGCAAAGAAGGCGCTTTTCTTTTGGTTTCCACTAGGTGGCGTCTAAGTCTCTTGGATCCCTGCTTTAATAAAGCCTAATTGTCTTTTTTATTTTCTTATAGATATTTAATCACACTTGCTACTCTTAGTTTCAGTCCTTGTCAGTGTTAGCAACAGTTTTGGTAGCGTTTGCTCAGATTCCCCTGGAGCTCCGCGGTGATTGGTCTTGGAGGGTATGGGGGGAGGGGCCCTCCGGGTTGGGAGTTGGGGGTTGCAGATCAGCCTACGTTTTGAAGCTGAGGGCCAGTAAAAATCAGCTGTTGTTTCTCTGCGGTCCCGTCCCGCCTCTCTGCTTTCTGCCCTGATGACTAGGCCCTGCTGCCGGCTGCTAGAATTTCAGGCACTTCCAGGCAGGCTGATCGGGGAAGTCACCACACCTTCTCCCCTACCCCTCCTCCTGCAGAGAGCTCTATAGGCTGCGAGAGGTAGCTTCAATCTCGGCAGCTTTTGCTCAGATTCCCCTGGGGCTCCACGGTGTTCATTCTCGGAAGGTATGGTGAGAGGAGCCCTCTGGATTGAGGGTTGGGGGCTACAACTCAGCCTCAGTTTTGGAACTAGGGCCGATAAAAATCAACCATTATTTCTCTGCTGTCCTGTCCCGCCTCTCTGCTTTCTTCCCTGATGACCTGGCCCTGCTGCTGACTGCTAGAAGTTCCAGTACTTCCAGGCAGTCTGATTTGGGAAGTCGCCGCACCTTCACCCCTCCCTCTCCTCCTGCAGGGAGCTCCAGAGGCTACAAGAGGCAGCTTCTTTATTTCTCCCAGTTGACAGCCCGACACCTGGGGTTCTGACCTGTGGTAGCTCTTATGTGCAGATCCCACACTCAGACATGCTGGTGTGCCATTTTGGTGTTTTTTGTTGAGTTTTAGATGTTTATTTTATTGTTGTTTCAAGGGTAGAGATCTGAGGACATCTCTCTCTCCTCCATGTTTCCTCCATTTATTTCTTTATTTGTTTTTTCTTCTGCCTTTTTATGTATACCCTTATCTACTGATGCTTGGATTCCATAGGAGCTATTCTAAGAAGTGGGATTACTGGATCAAAGAGTATGTGCATCTAAGTTATAAAGAATAATAGTAAAATAAATGGCCTTTAACCCAGGGGTCTCTAACCCCCGGGCCTAGGACTTGTATCTTTTTGTTGCCTGTAGGGAACTAGATCACACTGCAGATGGTGAGTGCCAGGCAAGTGAGCAAAGTTTCATCTGTATCTACAGCCACTTGCCAACGCTAGCATTGCTGCCTTAGCTCCACCTGAGATCATCGGGCATTAGATTCTCATAGGAGCACTGGTCCCTGATGACAAAAAGGTTGGGGACCACTGCTTTAACACATGACCTCACATAGAATGAAACATTTCTATTCCTGTGGAAGCTACTGGAAGTTCCTCTCTGATCCAATCTCCCTGACCCAAAGGGGTGACCACTATTCTGAAGGTTATGTTCATAACCCCCTTGCTTTTTGTTATAGTCTAGATAGGTGATTGGTAAATAGATACATATTTACCTAAACAATATATTATTATATTTATTTTTAACTTTATAAAGATGGGTATCATGATGAAATGATGTTTACTTTGAAGCACATCTTGATCAACTAAAACCAAAAAATATTAAAGCAAATTGCTAGGATTGTTTGCATCATTTACAAAAATATTATTCTATAAAATATCTAAATAACATTCTGTGTTAATAAATATGCATTGCTCTTTGATTAAAAGTGGTGAAAGATTACGCTAATTGTAAATGTTTTTCATATATCCACAGTATTTTCCAGTGGCATGAGACAGTCCAGAAATAGGTTATTTTGGTGAGAAAAACTTTCACAATTGTGTTTGCTGTAGTCATACATAGATATCTTAGTTGTTGTATTACCAATTTGTTTCACTAGGTGGAGATAGGAGACATAATAATTACAAATGCTTTCAAAAAGAAAAAAAAATAATTCTTGATATTTTGAGAAAATAATTATTTGTGAAGAGAGGCTATCCCTCGTTAAGATGTCATCTTAAAGGTTATAATCTCCCATAACCTTTAACTTTGTAAACTCCAGGGAGAAACATTTGGCGGGCATTGACAGTGTGTAGTTTACTAGCTAATAACAGTTCATCAGTGAACTGAGTAGACTCCTTTGTCCATTCACCCACTCATTTGTTCATTCATTGACCAAGCATTTATCAAGCTCTAAGTGTACCCAACAGTGCTAGGCATTGGCAATGTAGAAATAAGGAGGACGTAATTCTCAGGGAGCTCACAGCCTCAGTCAAGTAGGGAAGATAAGTATATAAACTATCAATTAGAATACATTTGAGACAGAACTATTGAACAGGTTAGCATAGGTTCAGTGTTAGCATGAAGAAAGAAATGGCTAGCTCTCATTAAATAGGAAGAGATGCCTGGGATGAGTTTTAAAGAATGAATAATTCAGAGCCAGTGAGGGACATAAGGAAGACTATGGCAATAGTACAGACACATCCTGGTCAAGGCCTGAACCAAGTGAGTGCCTGCGGGGATAGAAAGGAGAAGATGAATGTATAAGGTGTGGAGGAGGCAGAATAAGTTGGACTTAATGGCTAAATGATTGAGAGGATGAGAGGAAAGGACAAAATGTCCTAGATAGTTTAAGATAAGTACTGCAGAATCAGGATAAAAACTCATCATAGCACGATATAGGGAATGCAGTTAGCATTAATGTAATGGCTAGGTGGAGAGCCAGAGGAGAGAAAGAGCAATTAGGGGAATCGTTTTATAAACTAATTAAATGTCTAATCAATGTACTGTGTACTTGAAACTAATAAAACAAAATAAAATTTAAAAAAAACAAAAACAAAAAAACAACATGACAATGAGAAATTGTAAATAATTTTAATAAAGCACTTCTACTCTTACATTAAATTGTAAATGGCCTCCACATATTCTCCCTCTTCTTGAGATCTCACCCCATTTTCTGTTTACTCTGGCATGAAAATTTGTTCTCTCTGCCAAATGAGTCAGTCTCAGTTGGATTTGTGCTGACATGTATTAAATTTCCTGTAACAGTAAAAAACTAGTATGTCATATCTTTCTCTCTCACACACATACACACAGACACACACACAGACACACACGCATACACATAGAGACAATACTTAGAAAAAAGTGCAGTGTCATTTGTAGAAAATTATGAATAAAAGATATAGGAATGACTATACCTATAGCAGAAAAACAATCTTACACTCATAACAACCCTAAGAAATTGCAAGTGCTACCTTAAGTGTTCTTGAATCTTGGAATGGAATATGGGCCTTACTGCAGGTAATTAAATCATTATATATACTCATCTATCTGGAATAGTTTTTTAAGTTGCTTTTAAGTTCTATTATTTTATGTAAAAGATAAGAAATATAAACTTTCAAAGTTTCTGTTTTCAGTCTTCCTTTTAATTTCCCCTGTGAACTTCACTATGTTTTCATTTAATATCTCTATGTTAAATTTTATCTATCCCTAACATAGAATATAATAATATGTACCCAATGAATATCTGAGACTCAGAGAGAAGAAGACTTGCCATGACCCCATTAATCAGCTGCTGGAAGCAAAGTGAGAGAGAAAGAAAGAAATTGAAGTCACAAAGAGCAGCTTCTCTACTGGCAGAGTGGATCGAGTGCCAGAAAAAAAAAATAAAACTCAAAAGTTCCAACTTGCCTGAAGATGCTTTTTTAAAAAAAAAAAAAAATGTGCATAGTGGTAAAGTAGAAAGAATTTAGATGTGTATATTTGAGTCCCATCCAGAGATTCTCCCAGCCTCCCTATTTATATCTTCATCTGTATCACATTATCTCTTTCTACATCTATACCCTTATGTACACTAAAATCCACTTCTGTATCTATTCATCTCCCTGTCACCTTATGCCTGGATCATCCGAGTGGTACAGAGTGGACAGAGGAGCATTGGGAGTAACCAACTGCAAGGCAATGTTGGATGACTAGAACAAACTCAACAAGTACAAACTTCACCTACATTTACAGTATATTTCTGAGAAAATTGATAAAGTGTTCAAGTTAAAGTTGTTTAAGATGTAACATGAGCTGGTGGAAGGAGCATAAGAGGTTTATCTCAAAAGATCTTGGTTCACAGGGTTCCTTGGAGAAGTGGTTGATTCTAGGGCTGGGTAGGGAAAATATAATTGAGCCTAGAAAACCTTGTATCAGGAACTAAGGAAGTCTGCAAAACAATCCCACAATGATGAGACATAACAAAAGGATACAGGAGCCAACCTCAAGGAGTTCCCATGGTCAAAGTTAGAACAATTTGAGCAACAAAATAAATAATAATAGTATTGGATTATAATCTATGGAATAAAGTAAGCTTCCATGAGTCCATATATATAAATACTAATAAATTATAAAATCACTAGTAGGCAAACATCACAATAGAAATTGTTGCAGGCAAGATCCACTGACAGGTACTAAAATCAGTGGGTAAAGTTTGAAGAAAAACAGGATTATTAGTATAGTCTCAATGTATCTCCTCCAAGATATTTATTGATCATAAAAGGGAAAATGGTGGTGAAACCTGGCAGATGCCATCTTAACTGAGCAACCAAGGTTAACATCACCAGTAATAGGACATATCAACATCACGATATGATGCACATGTCAACTTCCTGAGGACACTTCAGCTCTGTGGTATTCTTGCCAAAACTAAATAACCTCAATTTAATCATGGGAAAACATTAGACAAACCCCAACTGAGGGACATTCTACAAAATACCTGACCAGTACCCTTAAAGGTGTCAAGGTCATGAGAGATGAAGACTGAGGGACTCTCCCAGACTGGAAGAAGCTAAGGAGACATGATAACTAAATGTGATGTTCTGGATTGGATCTTGGAATGACAGGGAAAAAAAAAAAAATACCGGAAGGAAAACCAATTTAACTCAAATAAGGTCTGCGGTTTAATTAATAGTATTGTACCAGTGTGAATTTCCCGGTTTTGATAATTGAACTACAGTTGTGTAATAGTTAACATTAAGGGAAGCTGGATGAAGGGTACTCTTGACCTCTATGAATTACTTTTTTTTAACTTTTCTATAAATCTAAAATTGTTTAAAATTAAAAGTTTTATTTTTTAAGAGCTTGGTTCAAATCTCAGTTCTAGCAGTTGTTAGTTCTGTGACTTTTCTGGGCCTCATTTTCCTTACTAAACAGGGAATTAGGATAGATGATCCCTAAGCCCTCCAGAGAACTACAGAGTTGCTCTGCATACCCGTAGCGTTTGCCTTCCTTGACTTCAGCAGGCCAAACAGCCACTGACTAGCAGTTGTTGAAAGGGGGAATCTTGAAAACAGTTGTGAAATGATATTTGCAGATAAATCATCTCAGCAATTCAAGCTTCCAGTTTAAGGAAGAATAATACGAGACTAAAGAATTGTTTCCAGCTTGTTAGGGGTCAGAAGCTGCTTTAATAGACATTATGCCAAGAGGAAACTTATCTGAAAGTTTCACTAAAGAAAGAGAATTTTAGCCTAGAAGAAAATATAAAAATAGAATATTACCAGCTAAAGAGTAGTGTAATTATGAGGGATCATGTTGTTTCAAAGTTTTATTAATGTCATCATTGTTTCTTTAGAATTAAAAATACATCTGCCAAAAAATTTAAAACGCTTCTACTTCTAATAAATAAGCATATTTTTTGAAACTCGCCACCTCTCTAATACTAACATCTATGGAGAATGTCTCAGGAATGCTTCAGCACTTAGAAAACAAATCAGCTTGGTAGTGTTCATTTCCCTTGACACCTTCCCACTCACCCACACATACATTTCTTTTGACCACTACGGACATTCCATGCTTTCTCCTTCCAGTAGTATCTGCCTCCCTGTTTCCATTTTCCTATGAGCCCTTCAGCCCTGCAGATACACTGCATCTAATTGAACCATGAATCTGAGTTTGAAGATACAAATGCCTCAGACTAGCAGGGATCCCTTTTCATTATGCTTTCCAAGTTCAGCAAGGTTTGCTTTAGTCGCTGACAGTCAGAAAGTTTTGTTCTCTTTCCCATTCCACCTTTTTCTCTCGTTTCAAAGTTCTACTCATTCAGGTTCTCCTTCAATGAAACAAACAAGTGTTTTTAATACTTTGCCCCACTTGATACATTTTCTAAATGTTATAAAAAGTTAAGGAGTTTTTTTTTGTTTAAATTTACTGGAAATTTTCTACAATCAAATCTCTGTAGAGTGGAAATCACTCAGAAAACTCTCTAAGAGCTCATTTAGAATGATTTTCTTCCAGAACTAGCAGAGACCTTTTCATGAGCCTGACGCTATGGAGCACTCACAGCCATGTGCCCCAATGAAAGCACATGCTTGTACCATTACCCAGTATCACTGCAGCACCAAAGAAATTACAGGTTGGTGGTAATGGTGTTAAGTCAGTACTTGTTGGGATTACATGACCCCTTCCAGTTGCCTGGAGCTCCACTCAGTTGTTTAATGGTAGCCATTTACTCCAAGGAGGCTCCTTTGCCACCAGTCCTCGTTCTATCAGGGAGTGTCTTTAATCTTTGAACTGGATTAATCCAGACATCTGAAGTTTGATCCTTTCAAGCACCAAAGCAAATATAGTATTTAAACCTGTCTCTATGGAATGTTAATGTATTTACCCTTCTTTGCATTTAAAATAGAGTATACTGGATATAATTTAACATTTCTGGATGAACCCTTATAGCATATGATGCCCTATGGCTAGGGTAATGTATAGCATTGTCTGATTTTGTTTCAATTATTCAAGGCCCACACTCTTTTAAATTCTTAAGTCATACTTTCAATTTTTCTTTTTCTCCTTCACTATCAAGGTGTCAGCCTACTCATAATTACCAATATGCCTGCTTTCATACTTCTCAGCAATTCTAATCTGATATAGGCTAGGGAATGAGATAAATGTGCCACCACATTTGAAATACAAGTCTATAGATCTTAAGAGAGGCCTGAGAACCTCTCACATTCTTAACGTATATGAGCTTTGAGTATGATCCAGAAGAAATGAAGAAAGCTAGAAAGAAAATAAAGTGACTCATTGAACTCCATTCTAGAAAAAGTTTCCTTTGAGCAAGTTACAAAAATGGAAGATTATACTGTTCTTTGAGGTAAATTTCATACACAATAAAATGCACAGATATTCAGTGTTCAGCTTAATAAGTTTGCACAAATGTATATAGCTGTGTAACTATTACCCCAACCTTTTTCATGACCCCTGGAAATTCCCTTGTGCCATTTCAAGCCAATGTTCCCATCTCCCTGCCAGCAAACAGACACCCAAAGACAACAGCTATTCTGATTTCTATTGTACATTTGCTTGCCTTTGGTCTTTTCATAAATGGAATCATACAATATATACTCTTCTATGTCTGGCTTCTTTTGTTCAGTGTACTGTTTTGAAGGTTCAATTTGCTGCATGTATTACAGGTTCATTTCTTTTTATTGTTGAGTGGTAGTCCAAGGTACAAATATGGCATTATTTGTCTACCCATTCTTCTATTGATGGAGTTTGGGTATTTTCCAGCTTGGCGTTATTCTAAATAAAGTTCTATTATTAAGTATAAGTCTTTTGTTTCTCTTTATTCTCTTAAGTAAATATCTTAGAGTGGAATTTTTTTAATGGGTCCAATTTTACTATTTGTTTTTATAATGATATATATACATACTCATTTGTTAAATGTTATTTACTGGCTTTTAATTTTTAGAATTAACAAAGCAAGTGAAATGTAACTATAGTTACAGAAGAGAGGGAAGAGAAGAGGAAAGAGTATAGTTGGTAAAAGAACAATACACGCAAAGGCCCTGAGGAAGAAAATATTTGATGTATTTGAGGATTTAAGTGAAGGCCTATTGCTGTGATGCCTCATCAGATTGCATTTTTAATACTTCTAGACATTCTGCTTTTCCAAGCCTGTATAATTTCTACATAAAGTCAACAAACAGCTGTTGGTTTTTATAGTCATCGTACTTATAAAACTCTAGAAAACAAATTCTCTGAAAGTGAATTTGTACGTAAAACTTGTTTTTAAATGGAAAAAATAAAGAAAGCCCCCTCTTTCACTTGAGTTATCTTATGAGATGGCTCATAAAACTTAAACTAAATTATAGAACTTTAGATAGTTTACCCTAGCAGAATAAATATATCCTGCATTATATCCATCAATTACTCACTCATGTCACAGGTTGGAAAGGATCACCCCAAAATGAAAAGTGTTTTTAGGGATCTGGGACATTTCTTTTCTTCTTCAAAAGCTTCCTTTAGTCTTAAACCAGATTTTAAAATGTATAGAAATTAAGTTAAAATTAGTTTTTAATGACTTTTTCTTTTGATTTATATAACTTCCAAACAATTATTATTTATGAGTATTACCTTTTGAATCTTCAGAATTAACTGGTTTTTAAAAAGTTAGGTCAAATAAACATTCTAGTCATCATGTTATTTTTTACAGTTGTGAGCAAGGAACCCACAGCAAGCTCTTGCTACCTCTCATATTTTAGACAGAATGTTTCCTATAACATCTCAGACTTGAAATTTAAATATTCTTCAGACCTGTAAAAACCAAAGTTGAATGTAATAAATGAGGGACCATGTTACTGACTGAGAACGCAGCACTAAAACAACAGAATTGTCTTTCGGCTCACAATAGCCGAAGTCCAACCTACATAAAACATTGCTCTGCTTTGGTTTGCTTGAATGTGAAATTCCAGTTGGAAAACATTCACTGGGGGGATTGTGCTAGGAGGATAACAACATCTGGACTCAGCAACAGTAGAGTAGAAACAGATGGTGACTTCATGGAAGGAGAGATGTGGCTCTTCTGCTGAGAGCTGCTCAACTCATGATTTTTCCTTTGTTTTCTTAATAATAATAAACAAGTAGGAAAACAAAGAAATTATTTAGATGTCTCTACCTAATTAGCTTTAAAAAACATTTTATAGCTCTAGAACTCCCCAAAGAAATTGTACATTTGTATCACAGGATGCCATAGTAATAAAATGTTGACTGTCAATGAAAATATCAATAAAGACCATGTCATTTTTTTATACCAGAAATATTTCATTGGATTTCAAATGCAGGCTAGTGCTTAATTTGTGGTTTTCCATCATTCTCACTGCCCACCTTTAAATAAAAGGTAAATAGCTACAACATAGTTTATTGCATATATTATATACATTGAGATATATATGTTATATATGTATCTTCAGGATCCACTGCCTGGGTTCTAATCTTGGTTTGGTGATTCACTAACTGTGCCCTTAGGCAAGCAATCAGTTTATTTAACTTTCTTGTGCCTCACTGTCTTCACCTGTAAAATGAAAATATCTTAGAGAGTTGATGTGAAAATTAAATAAATTAACTGAATATAACTTAAAATAATGCCAGTGCATAGTAGGCACTCGATAAATGTTAGCTATTTTTATCTTATTCTAATCTTGCAGCAGGTCTTCCTTCAGGCTTATCATTTATAGAGTATGACATTGCCATCTTTCTCGTGCTCTATGTAAAAGTAAATCATGTGTTGCCTCAGAAACCAGTGGAAAAGACATGGTGTCGGTATCAGGAGATTCTTCCTCAGCCCAGTGATGGTTGTGTACCTTGAGCAAGTCCTCACTCTCCGAGCCTCCCACCGTAACGCAAATTCAACGAGACCTCATACATCCATTCACCTAGGCTGCCGCCTAGAACGTACATAAGAAGCAGTTCTTAATATTGGGGAAAAGTGAAGCTCTGTAAGAACCTCTGAGAAATCATTTATAATGAGCCCTTCATTTTTAAGTTTTTCAAAAAAGTTATTACAGGCAACAAAATTCTTAGAATAAATCAGATAAAGAAACAATGCCCATCAGTTCTGAAAGCTACATTAAACCAGTTTTGAAGACTAAATTCTAATTTTAGGCCAGTTGGGCATCCAATGGTCTCACTCCAGTTTCTGCCACCTCTAAGCCAGGGTTTCCTGCCTTTAGGGGTACCACAGGTTATGTAAATGAGCAAAACAAGACAATAGGGATCTTTAGGAACGGTGGAAAGTTGGATTGTATAGGCCCCACCAAAAAAGGATTTGAATTAAAACTTTTTGTCCAAAACTCATCTATAAGCCAAAGTCAATCCTCGGGCAACCAGACATCAACTTTCGTTTTTGTTTTTTAATTGTATACCTGAATGAATTAGGTTTACATTAATTGGTATTTAGTCCTTTTATTTGCAGTTTTATGCAGTTTTTTGCTGAACTACTCTTATTGAATTCCTAGGTGTTTAATTGAGATTGGCCTTTCTTCTCCTCTATCATCTGGCAATGATGCTACCACCATACATATCTGGCAGCTTGCAGCAGTAAGACTCTATTAAGGGATATGTCTAGTGGCTTTTAAGAGCTCATTGAAGCTATATCCAGTGGAGTAACTGGAGTCATTCAATACACACTCAGCAGGCATTTTGAGAGTGACTACTCTGAGCATAATCAAACATCACAAAGGCTTCTAGGCAGGTTTTTTCATTTTTAGGCTCTTGTTTCAATATGAGTTTAACAAATCAGTTCATCAGTTTCCTTATTTCTTTAGATAAACTGATGTCTTCCATTTATCAGGTGCAGAATGGTTTTTCCTTGTTTCTTATGAGTAAAATCACAGCAAATCTCCTTCTAATCTTGACGTTTCTGAGCTTCTCAAAAGTTCTTCTAAACTCTCATCAAGTTGCCTCAGCCAGTATATGCAAAACCCGGGTACTGTGTTCAACCACACACCGAGGGTTATAGGCTTTTAGCCCTTCTGGAGTTTGCGATCTAAAATGACCCCCTGTGACTCTGATAGACATAAAATGGATAAACAGAATTGTAATTACACTACAAAAATAGACAAAGTACAGAGCTGATTTGGGGGGAAAATAAAGCTTATGTTTGTTGTTATACCAGAGCCGTGGCTGTTACTTTAGTTCCACTTACAACTTTTGTTTGCTCTCAGAACTCAGGTTGTTTTTCTCATTTTACAGTTGAAGAAACTGAAGCCTGACCAGTTAAATCCCCCCACAAAATCCACTCAGAGGCAGACAGACAAGAACTCAGGCTCCTGACTTGACAGGCCATGCTCTGCAATGCACACAGATGGCTTCCTCCTAATTGCATTAAATAACAATTGTCCAATGCTGGGCCACACAGACAGTCTTTTAGCAATGTGTTAAATTAGAATATCATGTTAAATATGAGATGATGATGATGATGATTTTTTTTTTCAGTTTAATAAATTTGATTGAATGAAAACTCTATGCCAGTCATTATTCTGAGTACTTAGGTAACAAAGATGACTTTCTAAGGAAGACAAACATGTGAAAAACAATTACTGCAATGTAATCAGTGCTGTAAGGGAGGCATAAAATGGTGGTGGGGGACAGGAAACAGAAGAAGCTCCTTGTCTCTGCCTAGGAATATCAGAGAAAATTTAAGTAGAAGTTCATCAGATGGACAAAGCATGGAAGAGCATCTGTGCAACAGGAACAGCATGTACAAAATCTAGGAGAAGAGAGTGTGGCTTCTCTAAGAAACTGCATACAGTATGTAAGATATTTGTGTCAATGTAGGAAATGTGCCAGATCTTGAAGGGCCTTCTATACCATGCTAAGAAATTGGGTGGATTTTTTACACAGTTGGGTGTCACTAAAGGGGACTCTTTAGGTGAGTGGCATGGTCAGATTTGCATTTAAAAAAGAATGCATGGAATGAATTAGAGGAGGGCAAAATAGTGGCAGGGGAATATTAGGAAATTGATGAAATGATGCAAGCAAGAAATGATAAGGCAGTGCAATGGGGCTAGAACAAGCAGGGATAATTGACAGTTTTTGGTGACTTACTAGATGCAAGGAGCTGGTGAAAGAAAAAAGAAGTTCAAACAGACTTCTAAATTTCTAATTGAGGTGAGGGGGTCAGCCATGGGGTGGAGCTTTCAAAATGCAGAGCAGCTTGGGGGGAAAAAAGGTTGCGTTGGGATCCAGGTTGAGAAGACTATTTTGAAAACAGAAGGAGCAAAGTCAAAAGCTGGAAATACACGTGTGAGAATTTTCATCTTGTGGATGTTAGTCGAAGCCCTAAGTGTGGATAAGCTTGCCTGGAAAAGAGTGGAGAGTAAAAAGATAAAAGTAACAAGAACAATACCAGGATGACCAATATTTAAGAGTAAGAAGAAGAAAAGAAGCTGACAAAAAGAAATAAGAAGTGGCTTGAAAATAGAAGGAAACCCAGGAGAGAATGTGGTCACAGAAACACAGAGAAGTGAGGGTCAAATGTCATCAAGGGGCCAACTAGGACACAATCTGCAAAGAAGACAATGAATTTATTTGTTCAAATTGGTGAACTAATCGTTAAGTACCTGTTAAGTGCATATACTGTTCAAGGCACGGAAGATAAATCAGTGAACAAAATAGAAAATAAAAATCTCTTCCCTCTAAACTTACATTTTAGTGAGAGATACCAATAATAAACAAATAAATCTGTACATTTTTAATATATTGGATAAATACTATGGCGAAAAATAAAACAGGTAAGGAGGTACAGAGTTTGGGTTGGGAGAGGAGTGAATGCAATGTAAAATAAAGTGAATAAAAAGTTTCAGTAAACAAGCGCAAAGATCTTGAAATCAGAGTGATTTTTACTGGAATCAGCTTCAATCTAGTGAAGGTAAAAGCTAGATTGCAATGAATCGATGGAGGAAAAAAAGAAAAGAAGAGCTGATAATAAAAGAAGAAAGGGAGTAAATAACTCCTCCAAGAAGTTAAAGGGATGCTAAAGGAAAGAGATGGGATCCTAAGCACAGATAGAAAAGACAGGGAAAAAGTGGACTAACAAGCATTTGGAAGCAGTTTGTAGTTTGGAGGCCAGAAAGTGGGGTTGTAAAGTTGCGCAAGTCCAGGGAACACCATTGGCTTGTAATCTGTGGGTGTGTTTCTCCCTGGAATTGTGAAAAAGTGTGTTCTCAATTCACTCTCTCCATTAACTCCATTTTTTTGCTATGAATTAGGAAGCAAAAACATTAATTTTTCTATGAGAAGCACGGGGTGTCATGACTGGTTTGGCTGGTTGCGACAGAGATAATAAAGAAATATGTAAAATTTATTAAAAGAGCTGATGTCATAAATGGAAATGGAAGTTGAATTTAGGGACAAAGAAAACGGTGGCCGAAGGGTACTGATGGTTGGGCCACATACTGTGCCCTTCACTTTTATCATCTTACTTAATGTTATCAACAGTCTGGCAAGAAGAAATTATTCTTACTTTATGTATGAAAAAAACTGGAGTCCATAGCAATAAAGTATCATGCAGCTGGGAGGTGAGAGAGCCAAGATTCCAGAGACAGTGAACTTTTCCCTACAATGAGCTGCTTGAGATACAAAGAGGAATAGGATATACGATTCCTGCTTTCACCTCTCACATGCTAATGGGAACAAAAGCATATAAATAACTATAAAATAATGAGATGAATGGGAAACTGGTTTATGAGCAAAGTGTTGTGGGAATACAGACTTGTAAATTCTCCCAGGCGCCTGTATATTTATGGTTCGCAGGGAGGGAGAACAGGAATAACGAAGACAGAATATTAAAAAATTCTCATAATGATACAATGAGTATCCTTCACTGCCACTTTATTTTATAATATGTATCCAACATTAATCATTTAGAAGCAACAATTTCTTAAGCTTATATGTAGTTGGTTATCATAAGCCTTATTCACAGATTTTAAAAGTACAGAGTTTAAGACTCATACATTTAAAGTGAAGCATTTCAAGATACCAAAACTTTTACATTTTGTTTAAGAAATGAGGGAAATAAGAAAATATAGATATAGATAAATATTGTATTTTGCATAAAGAAACATTGGAAGGACAAATCAGAAATCTCTTAGGAAGAGGTGTGGGCAGTGGGTTAGAAGAGACAAGGATGGAAGGGAGACTTTTCTAAGTGTATCTTTTTTATATAGTTTTATTTATGATGCATATAAATGTTTTACATATTTAAAAAAGAAAAAAAGCAAACCCTAAAATTAAAAACACACCGAAACAAATTAACCAAACTGTGTATCAAATCAGTAAGATAAGCAGAAACAAGAATTTTGAATGAATTCCTTAACACAATGCTCTGATTATACATCTGATATATTCTAAGGACAAAAATAATTTTGAAGTCATCTTAAAATTCATCCTGTACTTTTGAGTTGCAATTGTAGCATTTTTTGAAACTATTTTGTGTATACAATAGGATAAATATTTTGATATTTTTAGGAACCAAGAGGTTTAGTGTAAGAAAAATGGTGTACAAATATCTAATTGTAGAAGTTAAGAAAAAAAAGAAATGTTAAAATCTGAATTTACTGTTCATCAAAAGGACACAAGCAACAGATGAAAAAGCAACTTATAAAATGGAAGAAAATATTTGTAAGGATTAATATCCAGAATATATAAAGAACTCCTACAACTCACCAACAAAAAATAATAACTCGATTTTAAAATGGACAAAAGACTTGAATAGATGTTTCTCCAAAGAAGATATACAAATGGCCAACAAGCATATGAAAAGATGTCCAATATCACTAACCATTAGGGAAATTCAAATCAAAACCACATTAAAATATCATCTCACACTCATTAGGATAGCTACTACAAAAAAAAAAAAAAAAAAACAAGTGGCAAGGATGTGAAGAAATTACAACCCTTATGCACACTGTCGGTAGAAATATAAAATGGTGAAGCTGCTATGGAAAACATTATAGTGGTTCCAAAAGTAATTAAACATAGAATTACCATATAATCCAGCAATTCCACTTCTGGTTATATACTCAAAAGAACTGAAAGCAGGGTCTTAAAGAGATATTTGCACACTTACGTGTATAGTAGCATTATTCACAATAGCCGAGAGGTAAAAGCAACCCAAATGTCCATTAACTGATGACTGGATAAACAAAATGTGGTATATTCATACAATGGAATATTATTCAGCCTTAAAAAGGAAGGAAGTTTTGAGACCAAAATAAATGGTGTAAATGATAGAGGCTCTGTTCATCCCTCTGGCGACCAAATCAAAGTTGTGATGGAAACAAGGAGCAGCAGCAAGGAAATATCGCCTGAGATCTAGGTGAGCAAGCCATACAACTAGGGAGAAATCCAAGAAATGACACTGCAATGGCAGGGCGGGGTTGCCCGGTCTCGATAGGCTGAGTGAGATGGAGGCTGCAGCAGTGGCAGTGGCAGATGCACCTTAAAGGGATAAGTCTGCGAGTGGATTTTCATGGTGATAGACTTGCTCACTCTAAGCACCAGTGCCGATTTGGCTGTGCTCATGAGACACCAGGGACTTAGAGGGAGATATTGTCGGAGTAAGGGCTGAGGCAAGACTAGCTCTGTACAGAAGTAACGGTGGTATCCATTGTTCCCTGTTGAGCTTCCCCCCATCCCAGTGTGTGGACGCAGCACCACCATAGCCATGACGTCATCAAACTGGATAACAGAGGTCGCTCCACCTAGAGGATTCCCTGAAATTCTGCCTCCCCCAACTCGTGGCCCCACCCAAGCCACATCCAGGTACATCCTCAGCAAGTCAGGTGCTTCTTGCTGAGCATTGCCTAGATGCACACTGATGGCAGCTGGCCTTGGTTTCTTGGTGTGGCCTTTTGAGGCAACTATAAGCACAGTATCTTTGGATTGCTTGCTGAATCTTAACAGGTGGTCTCAAATGGGTAGAGGCTTGGGCTAAATTTGGCCTGCAGCTGAACTCCTCTCAGGACTGTGCCACTGGACACCTACTTCACAAATCCACACTAGTAAAACTGGGAGACTTAGGAGCTTTGCTTAGTACATAGAAACAGACATGGAAAGACAGCCAACGAGAAGACAAAGAAGCAGAAATCATATGAAAGAACAGAACAGAGATCCACATATAATGGAATCAAGTCATCTAACAGATGCAGAGTTCAAAACACTGGTTATAAAGATGCTCAATGAACTTTTAGGAAGTGTAGATGAATTCAGTGAGAACTTCAACAAAGAAATAAAAAACATAAAAATGGAAATAGAAATTGTAAAATGGAACCAGTCAGAAATGAAGAACACATTATCTGAAATGAGAAGTATATTAAATGGAATAAACAAAGGAATAAACAAAGTGAATCAGAAAAAGGTCAAATGCCCTATCAAGAGGATGGGAAAGCCAAGGACACTCAACCAGAATGGCAAGAAAAAAGATGCCAAGACTATAAAAATAATTTAAGGAGTATATGAGACACTATTAAGGTTACAAATATCCATCTGATCGGTGTAACTAAAGGAAAACAACATGTTGAGCATCTGTTTAAAGAAATAATGATAGAAAACTTCCCTAATCTGCTGAAGGAAATGGACATAAAACCCCAGGAAGCTCAGAGAATTCCAAAAATCAGGGATCCAAAGAGGCCACACCAAGACAACTCATAATTAAAATGCCAAAGGTCAAATACAAAGAAGGAATCTTAAAAACAGTAAGAGAAAAACAGATAGTTACTTATAAGAGAATACCCATAAGACTGGCAGCTGATTTCTCAAAAGAAACTATGCAGGACAGAAGGGTTTGGCAAAAAATATATTCGACAAGATGAAGACCCAGGACATACAACCAAGGATACTTTATCTAGCAAAGCTATCATTTAGAGGTGAAGGACAGAAAAGAGCTTTCCAGACAAAAATAAGCTAAAGGAATTTATTACCACCAAGCCAGTATTACAGGAAATGTTGGAGGGACTTCTTCTTTAAGAAGAAAAAATACCAAAGACTCACTTCAGATTAAAAGACACACAGAGACTAAAAGGAGGGAGATGGAAAAAGACATTGCTTTGATGGACCTAGAAGATAAGTCAGACAGAGAAAGATAAACACTATATGATTTCACTTATATGAGGAATCTAAGGAATAAAAAGAACAAACTAATCAAAAACAGACTCACAAATATAGTAGACAATTTGGTGTTGGATAGGGAGGGGGTTGGGGGGACTGGGAGAATAGGGTGAAGGGCTAAAGAATTACAAATTAGTAGCTGACGGATGGTCACAGGGAAGGGAAGCATACAAGGAATGCAATTAGCATTAATACAATGTCTAGGTGGAGGGTCAGAGGGAAGCAGTTGGGGACCATTTTACTAACTATAGATATCTAACCAATGTACTGTACTTGAAACTAATATAAATAAAAAAAAGGAAGGAAGGAAGGAAAAGAAGGAAGGAAGGAAGGAAGGAAAGGGGAGGAGGGAGGGAGGAGGAGGAGGAGGGAGGGAGGAAGGAAGGAAGGGATATTCTGACACATGCTATGGCATGAATGAAACTTGAAGACATTATGTTAGGTAAAATAAACCAGTCACAAAAAGACAAATATTGTATGATTCTGTTTATAAGAGGTACCTAGAGAAGGTAAATTCATGGAGACAAAAAATATAATGGTGGTTGCCAGGCACTAGAGGTGAAGGATATGGAGTTGCTGTTTAACAGGTATAGAGTTTCAGTTTTGCAAGATGAAAAGTTCTGGAAATTGATTGCACAGCTGAGCTGTACAGATAAAAATGGTTAAGATGGTAAATTTTATGTTATAGGTATTTTACCAAAATTTGAAAAAATCTGAATCAAAATAGCACTATGAGCTCATGATTTTTAAAAATGCATTTTTAGTGCTATCCTTTAAAATGGCCATAAGCAATGGCACCCTTGATCTCGGTTGCTAAATTCTATTTTCCACCAAAGAAAACCAGAATTCCTTAAAGAAATGGTTGATATCAGCTCCGGGAAAAGAAACAGGACATCTTAATGTGACAAAAAAGCAAGAAAGCACTAAAAGACCAATTGGGAGGTGCCAAAAGGACACAAGAGCTAGTCTGAAGAGGCTCCCACAGGACAGATCCAAACAATTTGGACAACAAAAGGAATAATCAATTATAAAATATTAAATGTTTAAAAACTCCATCAGTTAATGGAGAGAAAAAGTATCATTTTACTCTAAAAGTTTTAATTAAAAAGAAGAATTTAGTATTTATCTTGCCTTTTTGTAAGGAACTATTCATCCCTCGTGGATGAGGGGAAGCTCTACAGAAGAACACAGTTAAAATTTAGGGAAGAATAATAAAAACAGAAAATCGCCATTTGCTATCTTCAATAAATTGGTTGTTTCAGAGAGAGATTATAAATGGAATCTAAAACCATTATGTAAAATGTTGTGATGCAACAAGATATTCACATGGTGCTAATGTAACCCACAGATTACTTACTAATTGCAAAGGAAAACATTATCGACAACTGTGAATGGTCTGAGAAAACCCTACTCATAAACTGACAAGTTACCCTGCTATTTTCTTGGATGCCTTTAAAAGACACAGGACTCCTGAATTAGTGAGAATTTATTTCTCATAGTGTATTAGTATTTTTGTGCTGGTTACCCAAAACCCCACAGGGAAAATAAGGAAAGCTAGGTGATACCTACACATAGTGGGTTGTATAACAGTAAAAGCACTCTGAGCTTAGGGAAACCTAATCTTTTATGCTGGGCAGTAAGCATGCCTGCCCTTGGCTATAGAGAGAGTCATTATCTCTACCTTCCAAGGTTGTTTGCTATCCAAAGATAGTCCAGAGGGCAGAGGGGTGGGTGGCGGGGAGGACAATCAGTGCCTCACTCACAAGTTGTGCAGAAAAGTGAGACACCCATGCAGAACCGTCTCCCCCATACATACTCACAGTGGAGTGATCTAGCTATTGACACCTTAATCAAGTGTTCAAATCTAGCATCGCTAATAATAGGATACCTGTGCCTCCTGTGATGCGACACAAAGCATACAAACTTCCTATGAGTCTTCAGATAGAATCTAATCAAGTCCTTAGATATAATTTCAAGGTTACAAGAAATATAAGGAATAGAGGAACAAGTTACCACCACCAAGAAGCAATCAGACAAATTCGCATTTGAAAAGACAACTGGTCCAGTTTATTTAAAGAGTCAGCACCATTTGTTAAAGAAAGGTACGTGGAGGGACATTCTAGGGTAAAAGAAGACAATCAAATGCAATGCATGAATCTTGATTGGATTCTAAATCAGAAAAAGACATTTTGGGGACAACTGGGGAAATACAACATGGACTTGATATTAGATTATTTTAGGTAATTGTTTTCTTAGGTGTTTTAATAATATGGGTTTTGTAGAAGAATATCTTTATTCTTAGAAGATACGTTTTGGTGGGTCATGTATACCTGCAACATATTTTCACACTGTTCAGCAATATACACATTCTCTCTTTCACATTCTCTCTCTCTCTCTCTCTCTCTCTCTCTCTCATTAGATTGAACTACAAGAAATTGTTTCTATTTAACCACCTTTACAACTTCATATAGCTCAACCTAATAAATAGATAAATAAAACAAGTATAGCAAATGTGAACAGTTGTCAAAGTCTGGGGGTGGATATATAAATGTTATTGTACTATTCCTTGAACTTTTCTGATTATTTGAAAATTTGATTAATAAAATTTGAAAAAACAAACAAAATAAGAAAAAAGATAACAGTTTAACATAAAAACTCACTGAGGAAGTGAATCCTGCCTTTGCTGTTTAGTAGCTATATGAAAGCAATGCGGCCAAAAGAAGGTTCTTGGGAAGGGAAGGGGAACTGCAGGAGGCTTAATTCTGCGCAAATCCTCTGTGGGACATCCACCCACATTGTCTCAATGAGCATAACCCTACCTAAAAATAGTGTGCTTTAGCACAAACCTCCTGAACACTAGATTTTGGCTCCTCAGTTCTACCTACCAGATGCTAAGTGATCCAGGTGAGGGACTTAACTTCTCTGAGGACTTAGTATTGAGTAGATCTGAAGAATGAAGAGGAAAAAGCAGTTTAGGATGACTTCCAGATTTCTGGCTGGAGTGACAGCTCAGGAAGAGGCGTAAGCATCCCTGAGGGGTGTAGTGGGGGATGGCTGGTATTTCAGGCCAAAGCGCTTAGAGGAAAGAGAGACTTTTTCTTGGAAGTGGTACAGGAACTCAGGATTTCCTCCTGTACCTCAACCTGATGAAGAGTAACAGAGCAATCATGTCTTTTTATTTTTCAAATGTTCCATAATGATCATATATTGCTTTATTTTTAAAACAGTTCTGTGGTATAAAGCTCAGAAACAGCAAAAACTCATACAATGTTTTGCATATGAGGAAATATATTTTTAATTGAGCAATTATATGGTTATGAGCTAAAATTAAGTTTCTAAGTGCATACATTTGAACTGATAAAATAAATTTATATCAAGCAATTTATAATAAGATGCAGTTTGATGTGTTTGGGCAGTAGTTGAGGGAGAAACTGACAACAGCAATAACCACAGGATGGGGGCGCCTGCACCGGGAGCAGAGGTGGCATCCAGAAGAGAGGTGGGCAGTGAGAGACAATTCTCACCGCTGGAATGCCAGGAGAAACAGCAGACATGACGGGGCAGCTGGGGATAAGCCATCTAGGATCCCCAAGGAAGGAAAACAAAACAGGGTGGGGTATTTGGGGGTCCAGTAACAACATCAGGAACACATTCTACTAATAACAGCCACAGATGGCTCACTGATTAAATTTCCAGGCATTAGTCATAGATTATCCCTGACCCTCACTGTAACCCTGAAGTAGAATTGTTATGTTTGGTTTGGTTTGGTCAGAGTTAAAATAAATAAATAAATTTTTTAAAAAGGCAAATGGTATATAGAAGGATTTTCAACAAAAAGCAATGGTTCCTTGCTTTTTACATCTCAGCCTCTGTTCTACTTTGCAAGTGCAACCACTTTTACCTTCCTGGCTTTTAATTCTCTTGCTGATGCTCTCCAAGTGTATAAATTTGACTGAGTTGTTATATATAATATTTCTTATTGATTCTTGCAATGACAGATAAAGATTCAGCTTACTTAATATCAACCCCGCACACATTTCTAGTTTTGTTGTTCACTTTGCAACTTCTTTATTTCTCTCAAATACAGACAGCATCTCTTGGCTCATTTTATGAGGGGAGGATATTTGAGCTCCTATTTCTCCTAGATTACCCACCTCCACTTCTACCTCCAAACTTTTTGTAAAAGCTATAGTAATCCCTCCGTACCTGCGGGATATTGGTTCCAGGACCCACCTTGGATACCAAAGTTCATGGATGCTCATGTTCCTTATATAGAATGGTGCAGAACAATGCATATAGTCAGCTCTCCACATTCGCAGATTCCCAAACTTAGACTGAAAATACTGTTTTTGATCTGAGGTTGGTTGAACCCATGGATACAGAAGGCCAACTATACTGTTACCTTTCTATGACTGAAAACATTTACATTCCATTCTGTAACCATAATTAAGTCTATAGTTTGTCTTGAGGTTGGAGTCTAACAGTAACCAATAAACAGCATTAACACTATCATGTTTATGAAAGCTTTCCTGCACAACAAAACCAAGAAGCGTGTTTCTGTCTCTATAATCATGTCACAGCCCTCTGCGGCTCAATTGCTCAAAATTATAGTCGTTTGACTTTTTTTCTAGTATTTTCTTGTTAAAGGGGAAACCTTTGTCATCTTGCTCATTCTATCTACTGCTTTGAGTTCCGCCTCTGCTTTTTTTCTTTTTGAAGCCCATTGACGTCCTAATTTAACTTGATTCATATTTGTATTGGGACTTTCTTATAGAGTCTTTTATGAAACTTCTAATTGTTTTTCTTCTGTTCATGTTTTGTTTTGGGTTTTTTGGTTTTTTTGGTTTTTTTGTTTTTTTGGTTTTTTGCCTATAGTGTCTCTTTGAGTTCCTCCAACTCCATGTTCTATGACATTCCTTTCTTTCCTGGAGTCTTATTCTTGCTCAAGTATGAACTGGTACCCACACAGCTGACATTCTTGGTCACACTCGCCATTTCCTAACTCCTACGTCTTCCTTGTGTTACTTTGTTGTTCTACTGATGGAGGACATGCTCAAATAACTTCTCAAGAAATGTGTACAGCAAGTAAGCTGAGTCTTCGCATGTCTAACAACGTCTTTATTTTGCCCTCACAAGCAATTTAACTAGAGATTGATTTCCCAGGTTTAAAATCATTTCCCCCTGAATTTTGAAACTATTTACCACTGCTTCTAGTGTAGCTAATAACAATCTAATATCAGCATGATTCTTGTTTCTTACAGGAGTTGATGTGTCCCCACCCCAGGAAAAGCCCTCGGGGTTTTCTCTGTATAGCTTATTATTCTGATACTTCCAAGTGATGTGTGTGGCCTTTTCCATTGTCCCTAATCAAAACTCAGGAGGCCCTTAATTGAAAGCTCACATCTTTAGTTCGGGAAATTTTCATTGCATTGTTTCTTTGGTGTCTTTTCCCCCCTCAGTCTTCTCTGCTCTTTCTGGAATTCCTATTTCTCTCTCATAGTACTCCCTTTGGACTGATTGCTTGTGCATGTGTGTTTAATACTCTCATATTTTACATTTTTGCTCCAGGTTTTGGGAGATTTTCTCTAATTTAGCTTACAATCTCCTATTCAGTATTCCGTTTCTAAGGATTCCTTCCCACTTTCTTTTTATAGTGTCATATTCTTATTTAATAAATGCAGCATCATTTCATATCTTTTAAGTGAAGAATAATTAGTTTTGTAAGGTCTTTGATTCTTCTCGTATTTCCTGAATTATATGTTTCCTTTTGGGTCAGTTTTTTTATGTCTATCTTTCTTCATCATACTGTAGCTTTTCTCAAATGTTTGATTCTCGTCAGGCTATTCTTAAAAATGAGACAGGAGGAAGGATGACTGGGAACTCTAAGCACATGATTGGAACTTGCCGAATAGTCAGAGATCTGATCATGGTGCTAGAGCCAGAATGTCAGAATGCCAGAATGTAGATGGCTTTGTGCTGGAGTACAATGACAACTCCAACTGCCCAAGTGTTCTCAGAAAGATTCTTCAGTGTCTTTAGAAAAGTTCCCTCTAGTCATTTGCTAGTTGGTTGGTTGGTTTTGTTTTTGTCTATGGTTGAACACCCAGTTGCTGGGGCTTCTTGGTACCAGAGCTGAGGAGTGGTGATGGAGGATAATCATTTCATATACAGATCTTCACTGTCTTCTGTCTTCTCTTCACTCTAGCAACTTCTCTGAATCCCCAACCTCTGCATGGTTCTACCACATATGGAGGCTCTTTTGTGTTCTTTAAGACCCTCCAAGTATATCCTGGGCTGTAGCTTCTTCCGCTCAGTGTTTTTCCATGCACTTTGTCTTCTAGAAATTCACTGAAATCATTTATCCTTTTGTTTCCTAAACTGTTTTTGGTATTTACCTGTTCTGTTTCTTTACTATAATTTTGAGTCCTAGGAGGGAGAGGATATAGGTAATTGTGCTCTAGACCCCATCCTAAACCAGTAGCAAGGTAGAGATTGTTATCCCATTTTACATCTGGAAAACAGACTCGTGTGATTAAGTAACTTGCCTAAAATAACATGTCTAGAAAGGGAAGGGCCAGGATAAAACTTATATGCTTTTGACTATGCCAAGCTACCTCTTTTTGTCCAAACCATGACTTAGGTATGACCTGGAGAAATGAGGCCTTACATAGTAATATGAGTTTTAAATATGTTGTCATTATGTGTAAAAATGACTCAGAAACTGCCCCGACTAAAAACTGTGCCATATCTTTTTACAAGTTACACATCTAGAATAAAATGAGAAATCATCAAAGTCATAAAAGAGAAGTTTTATGTTTTGTGGGTTAGATAGGTAGGGCTGGTGTACAGTTGGGTAGTGGGACAAGGGCTTGGCACACTTAGTGTTCTCTCTTGAGATGGTGCAGACTCCAGAGCAGTGGGGTGAATGGAAGAGACTTGCTAGGAAGGCAGGTCACCCTATCTATTTAGAAGCCACTCTCTCATATACATTCAGTACTTATTAAGTGACTAGTGTGTACAGACACTTCAATAGATAGGCTCCAGAGATACTTTCCACTTCAGGCAGGGTAATATCCCCCAAAAGATGAGTATCTCTTCATTTTGGGAGACTTCTAGAAATTAAACTCACACAGTATCTCATAGGAACATATCATAACGGTTTAAGATTTAAAATGTTACAATTGTTCTAGTTCAACCATAAATATAGTTTGAGGGCTTTTGAATAGCTATTTATTCAGCAAACCTTTACTAAGCTCCTAGCTAATGGCAGCCACTGGGGCTAGGACCTAGGAACAAAACGGTACAGAATAGATTATTTCTAATGAAGTTTAGCATTTATCTACCAAAAACAATGCTGAACATCTATTTTTTCTCAGAGGCAGAGGCCAAATTAGCTTAACTATGAAATGTAGATTGAATTTTGATAAAAGCCACAGAAAACTGGACTAGAGAGATGGTGAACATGTTATATGCTGGTATTAGGTCACTGTGATATTCATGGGGAACAACATAATTTAACAGAAATCATTCTGTTCATAGCATATTTCTTGAATTTTCACCCTCCCTGTGGCTGTTTTGGTCTCAATTTGACACTGCAGGGAAATTCACTGTGAAGTCTGAAATGAGTGAGCATGTCCTCAAAGGATGGCACACAAGCCTGTGAACTTGGAAAGAGAACAAAGCTTTCTAGTATGATAAACAAAGAAAATGGAGATTAAAAAGTCTGGTTTCCTCTTCTTTGCATCGGCACATATCAGTTGTTATACAACACTGAATAATATACTCCTCCTGTTCCTGAAAGGTAGTTATTATTGAAGCATTTCCAAAAGGAAGTATGTTTCGATTTTCAATAATAACAGTACAGATGAAGTGCTAATGCAAGAACTATAAGAGAAACTTTTAAAAGTACAGTATTTACGTTTGTGATGTTTTTCTCCCTTCTAATTCCACTCTTTCCAATGGTCCCCGAAATCTCACCAGCAGGCCGACATCCTGATAAACTCTAAAAGGAGAAGGAAAACACAGTCTGAAAGGCAGGGAAGGTGTGGCAGCTAGAGAGGTCATGGGGAACGAGAAGGAAAGTGCAGCCACTCAAGCATAAGGCTTTAGGTCCAAGGGCTGAGAGGAAGTACACCAGATTGCAGAGTGCCTACAAAGGACCTGATGGCAGACTTCCAATGAAGGAGCCCAACCTTCAGTTTCTTTTCTGTAGCCCTCACTTCCAAACAAAGCAAGGTGCAAGACAAGTCCTGACGTCAAGCAGCAGGGAGCTTCCTTCCTTCGGGAAAAGCTAGTAAAATGGCCAGCTTTCTCCTGAAGTTGCTGCTGTTAGGGAAGATTGTCAAAGGCTGAGATGGCAGTATACAATAAGTATGGTAATTAGAGTAAAAATATGAGTCCGTGTCCATTCAACCCTGCAGGAGTAATTCCCTTCCCTGAGCCTCAAATTCTTCATTTGTAAAATGTGGTAAGCAGACTGAGTCAGAAAATAAATGATTCTAAATTTCTAAGACGTTTCTTTTTCCCTCTTTATCTCTTTCTTCCAAATAAAAAAAAAAAAAACTTAAGCTGTAAGATCATAATCCAGTCCTCCTGCTTTCCATAGACCCAAGATTAATTCAGGTACTTTCTGAGTAACACAATAAAGTCATCTTCAGAATGACATCCACTGAGGCCTTGGCTGCCATTCTGGTCCAGTCGGCATCCTGATGCCAGGCAGTGACCTGGCCAGCATCCACTGCCTACATTCCAGTTGATGCTCTCACAGGAGACAATACCTTCCTTTCCAAAATGTTTACTTTTTGCTCAGAACAACGATGTCTGGATAGGTCTTCATTTGACTCACTATCTGAACAATCAGCTTCTTGTGTTATTTCTCCAAAGCAGAATTAACTCACATAATTTTGTGTCATCACCAGAAGTCTTTGTTGCATTAAAAAAAAATAATAATAAGATATCACCCAACTCTGGCCTGAAAGTTCTTTTCGAATATCTCATGGTATCACCATGTCTAGGTAGCCTAGTACGTAATAGTCCTAACTGACTTAATTAGCCAAACATGAAACCTACTCAGTACTGCCCCTGTAGGCATCAAAATCTTAAGTATTTATAACTTCATAAGTTACAATTCAGTTAACAAGTTCACTTTGTTGCAGCCCTTGTTAAAGACTCCCAAATTTGTTTCAAGTTGGACACTACTAATGAAGAGTTCAAAGTATTTCATCCTCACGAGTCACATCTTGTCATTTCATATCCATTTGAGACCAAGCCCTATTGCACTCTTGTTTAAATTTTATCATAGTTATTAGTAATAAACCAATAGAGACAGTATAACTAAAAGTTCAGAAGAACATTTTCCTTATGAATTAAAATGCATGCACATGCACGTGAGTTACTTCCTCCCCACATTCTGTTCTACTGTACAAATGGTCACGCAAAACAGTCCCCAGAACAATGTGAGCAGCTGACACCCCGAGCTGAGCAAAGGACCCCAACTGCAGAAGTCCCAGACTGATCTGGGTCTAGATGACAAGCTTTTCCACACTAAGGGTACTTGTGGTTTCATCCTCTTCGTTTGACCCAAAATATCCCGGGAGGTCCAGCATCCTCTGCTCGGCCTCGGTGAGGCGGAAGGATGTATTGTCATAGAAGGCAAACTCGGGCTGGGCTGGGAAGCTCTGACACCTGTCTTTTCTACACTGAGAAGGGCTCAGAGGGCTGACCCTCTGGTAGCTATCTTTGGGGGCAGTGGGCGAAGGCTGCTTCCTTGAGATGCTCCTGTGACTGGGGGATGGGCCTCTCCGAGCTCTGGGAGGCTCCGTTCTCTCACCGCCCGCCAAGAATCCTACTTGGCGATCCCCCAGGTCTGGTTTCCTCGTGGGCTGCCCCAAGGTGTAGGATTTAAGGATAGGGCTTAGCGGACCGCTGGTTCCACCTGCCCCTTGGAAACGGTCCGGTTTCTCAGGAATCGCGCCGGCGCCCCGACTCGGAGGCCAACAGCGGTCCTCGGCCTGGTCCCAGGGCCGCGCCCTGGCGCTGTAGGCCGGGGCCTGGCGCGGGGTCAGCGTGGACATGCTCCTCTCCCTGAAAGGCCGGGCCTGCCTGGCTTCGTGGAAGCTGGCCGTCCTCCTGAAGTGGGAGCCCCTGGGGTGACTCCTGTCCGACGGCCCCCCTCGGCCGCCCGCGTGCCGCATCTGCGACCTGCGGATCAGGGTCTGGCTGGGGCTGACGGCGCAACTGGCCTGCGGGGCGGCCGCGTCCGGCCGGGCCAGGGGCTTCTCCCCCGCACCGAGCACGGGCTGGTCCGGAAAAGGGGATCGGATGCGGAACTTGCTGGCGGCAGCTTCTTCGGGGCTTTGCGCGTCTAAGGGCGGGGCGGCCGCGGCGTCGATGGCGGTGTCCGTCAGCGGACTCTGGGACACGTGGTACACCTTGGTGGTCTCCGTCAGGCCCCGCTTCTTCATCTCCTTCAGCTGCTGCTGGGCGAGGCGGTAGCTAAACAGGGGCGGGATTATCTTCTGCGCGTTGGACTGGAAGCTCTCACTGCCAGAGGCCTCGTCGTCCGGAGCCACCGGCACACTCGGCGCACTCCGCCTGCAGGTCAGCGGGATGCCCGTGTCCCCAAGGCCCCCCGCCGGCCCGTCCCCAGCGTCCGAGAAGCTCCCGCGCTGCTCGCTCAGCTCGCAGATGTTCTCCTCGTCGGAGTTCTTCCGGAAGCTGGGGGAGTGGATGGAGTTGTGTCGGGCGGGGGTGCTGCACTTCGTGGGGCGGCCGAACTTCCGCCACAGCGTGATGAGGACCGTGGCAACGATGATGAACAAGCACAGGGATATCCCGGTGACCGTCACAATGTTGTTGGACTTCACTGGACCCAGAGGAGGAAGAAGAGATGGACTGGATGGATGGAAAGCTACAAAAAAAAAAAAAAAGGAAGAACAAATATATTGTTTTCTTTGCATGGGTTTAAGGTCTCTGGGTGGCTTGTTCTAGTTATCTGACAACTAAAGAAAGTAAAATAAACAAGAACTAGGATATGGAGTCATACATATGTATATATATATGACTATATATATGACTGCAAATCCTAGTTCTTGTATAATATATATATATATATGTGTGTGTGTGTGTGTGTGTGTGTGTGTGTGTGTGTAAAACCTGCTGGCAGTTTAAGCCAAACTGAAAAACAGGGAAAGTGAGGTGACCAGATAAGCCACAATCAAGGTGACTTGGGCTCGCTAGCATTTGCTGACACTTGCCTCAAATTTTCTACATAGAAGCCCCATGAAGAAAGTTTGAAGGTAAAATCAACATTTTCACTTAAGGTACACGTGGGATATCTGTAGTTAAATGTACCTTTGTGAGATGCACATTGGAAAATTCTTACAAGTATAAAACTTGAAATGCAAAATAATTTAGGTAGGTTATACCTAAATTAGATCATGCCAAGAGAAATTAATACATGAAAATAAGGCTTTTGACAATGTAACTCACTTTTCCCTTCTAATATCCAGGATCTGACTTTCCAAAATGTCGAAGCCTCTGCTTTCTCACTCTTCTACTTTCATCTGTACATTCCCCTTCCTACCCTCCATGTGACATTGATTTTTCTTCTTCCCTGCTCTCTCAAACTGGTTTGCCCTACAGTCATTAAAAAGTTTCACCAAGACGCAGAAGCCACCTGGGGCCGTAGCCTGTGCTGCCACTGAAATACCTGGGAACCTAAGATCAACATGCCACCAGGCCTCACCTCTCTTTTTCCTTCGGTCACTGTCCACCATTCAGTCCTTCCAGTCACCTCTTTTTTCCTATAGTCTGATCTCTTTTTTCCCATAGTCTTATTGCCAGTGGCCCCGAACCTGTCCCTCCGTGCTCCCCTTTCTCTTTCCTACTGTACCCTATGGGACACCTGACAACCAAACTCAACATCCAGAACCTTTCCACAGAATCTTTCCCTTTACCTCCTCATCTTACCTGAGGGTGAGATGTCCTGCAGGGCACAGCTTCTCCCCACCCTCTTGGGGGAAGCTTGACACATACTTTATAAGCAAACAAGGCCAGCAGCAGGTGTGTCCTTAGCCTTCTCATTTCTAATTGTCACTTTCAACCAACTCTTTCCATATCAAACTTCTACTCTCTTGATGCCCAAGCCATCATTTCTCAGCCTTTTGGTTAAGATCAGGTGTGATGCTCAAGCAATCACATGACACCTCTACTCCTCCCTCAACACTGTCATCTCCTAACCTCGTGGCAGCCATCAGTCGCTAGCACCTGGGTCCCTGTCTTCTTCACCATCCCACAGTTAGGAACATCTGGGTGACTTTGGTGTCCATACAACATATCATACCTTCCCATTGTCTGTGGCTGCTCCTAAGATTCCTTCTGAAATCTTAGACTTCAGAGCCCACTTTCTGGCTGTCATCTTTCTCTTGCTCACTCATTATTACTGCACTTGTTATCCAACCTCACTGCAACTTCTGATTCACCAACCCCTCTACTTTCTCCCAATCTGTCAGCTACCTCCTGGCTTCGCTTCTCTCCTTTCACCAATGATCCATCACTGAAACCATTCTCCTGCCAATAACCTCAACTCTCTGACCTCTAATACTGAGCTATACCCCTTTCCCTGTTCTGCCGCAGAATTCCATCCCTAGATAAACCCAGACATAAATTCTCAGCTGCTGCAGCCAGGTCCTGGTTAAGAAAATAGCTCACCTATGCAGGCGAGTACCTCTGCATGATGATAGCACCCATCCTCAGCTGCCCACAAATCCTTCCATGGCTTCCTAGGCAACTCTCTCTTCCATTCCCTACAATACTGCTTCAAAGTTCCATCACCTTCTTCAAGCCTCCTATCTAATCCTCTTCCTTGGCAGTCTTCTTGGTCATGAAAAATAGAAGCTATCAGGCAAGTGCACCCAAGCTTCTTCTGCCATCCTCTCCTCTCCCATAAGCTTAGCAGTCAGTAGCTGCACCTCTATTTACTTCTTTCTCTATGGACTTAGTGGAGAAGTGTCTTCCTATAAATATGAGTCCACCAAGTGCTCTCTAGGCCACCCTTCTCCAGGAGGATGGTCCCTCTATACCAGTTACCTCCAGCTTCTCCTCTATCCACCTCCACAGAAACATGCTCAAGCTTTTCACACTTTAAAAAGACATCTCTAGAACCCCCTCACTACTGCCACAGCCCTATCTTGCTCCATGTCTTCCCAGCCAAGCTTACAGAAAGAGGAGTCCACCTTTGCTGACTTACTGCTTCTACATCGTCACCTCTGGCTCCTATAATCTGCTACCAGGATTCCAACAAAACAGCTTCAAAGTCATTGATGACCTAGCAGCCAAATTCAAAGAATTCTGTCCTGATATTCCTTGACTCTGTTGAACACGTCCTGTGACTTTTTCTCTTCTTGGTTTCATTCATAACACTCATTTATCTAATTTGAGGAGAAGAACAGAAACTTTGGAGCCAGGGAGGTCTAGATCCCATCCTGACTCCACTAGCTTTGCTCTCTCCATCGATGTGCCACCAACACCATCACCTCCACATGCCCCACTCCATCTTCCTCTCAGAACCTGAGCCTCCTCTGATACGTCTGATCTCAAAGGAATGGCACAACTGTCTACTCAGTGGCCAATGCTAGAATCCTGGATTTCATTCTGATGGTTCCCTCTCTATCCCTTGCCACATCCAGAGTCTGTGAATCCTTCTCTGCTCTGCATCCCCACTGCTGGTGCTTCAGTTTTCACCCAGGTTACTGAAAAACTTTTAATAGGCCTTGCTGCTGCCACTCCTACCCATCCTGATTTGGACGCCACACTACAGCTGAGAGATCTCTCTAAAACCTAGGTCCAAACCTTCACGGCCCCTCAGGCTCTGGCCCCGGTCAACCTGTTTGGCCTCATTTTTACCACTCTCTCCTGGCACACTAACCTTTAGCCACATTAATTATTTGCAGTTCTCTGGGCCTCAGTGTGCCATGTTCTTCCATGCTTTCACCTCTTTGCTAAAATTCTCTTTCTCACAGAGTTCACCTGGGTAACTCTTAACTTGGCTCTCAAACTTCAGCTCAAAGATCACCTCCTTCAAGAACAGAGGTAATCCCAGCATGGATTATCAGCCCTGAAAGCTTCCATAGCAAGTTTTACCTTTATCAGTGCAGGCTCTATGCTGTACTGTATATTACACCTATTTATGTGTCTGTTGAGCAACTGTATCATAAGCCCGTTTCAGACAGGGATATGTCTAATCTATATATTCCCAACCCCAGTAACTTGCACATAGTTAGTACTCAATAAATGGTAGATTAATAAATGGATTGATTCATTATTAAAAAGGTAATAGCAAAATGATCAATATACCACCAGACAGAACATGGGTGCGATGGCAATTGAATCCTCCTCCTTTCATTGAACGAAGTGGACCAAATTACTACACCTGGACCTTGGCACTGAAACATCCTTTCAAAGCAAACAAACAAACAAACACAAAACAAACAAAAAACCTCTAAACTCCCAACCAACTGAAAATAGCTGAATGATGAAAGACTTTTTCTCTGACTTATCATTTCTTTCATCTGCAGTGGCTGCCGACGCCAGGGGGTAGCACCACAGCTGCTCCACACTGCGGGCCTCTTCACTAACTTGTTACCTGTGACTCTGGCTGGCTCCCTTCAAAACCACTGCTGGAGAAAGGCCCCAAAGCTGCTGGCCTCATCCACCTCTGCCTTGTCTAGTCTTTCCTCTTTCACCAGAAATTAAGATTTCCTGATGCTAAGTAGCCTTCAAATAGGTCTTTACATTTCTAAGGAGTGGAAAACAGGTAGAACAGGAAAAAGAGAACACTTGTAAGAAATTATCATATTTACCCACATAAGCATTTATCTGAGGACCACTTACAGCAGAAGCAGGGGTGCCTTATAGCACTTACCTTTTTTGCTAATATGTAATGTACACATTTCTAGTTCCCATCCAGTATTAAAGAGTTAAGATGCCAGAACACGAAATAGCACCACGTATCCTCAAAAATGCTTACTAATTTCAGGTTATTGATAATCCTAGAAAGTTAGATTAGCCTGTATATAAAAGCAAAGTATTTGATAGGTTGCTTAGTATGCGGTCAGATCTAGTCCCCTGCTTTCTAGCTTCATAATCTTGGGTAGGTCACTTACCCTCTCTGTGCCACAGAGTCCTCATCTGTATGTGGAGATAATGATGTACCTACTTCATATGTGCAAGGCCCTTAGAAAAATGCCTGGTAGGCAGCAAGTTCTCAAGATATGAGCCCAGCATAACAATCTGTAATTGTAGAGTTATTATGAGCTTTAAGTGAGATGATTTATTTAAAGTGCTGGCAAATAACAGATGGTCAATAAATGGTTGATATTTTTTTCTCTTCAAAAGTGCAGTAAAAGCCAGTGGAAATTGATTTTAAATTCATTTGAGAATTATAGAGTTCTAGACAAAATATCTTGACACAATATGCCATCTCAGAATTCAGAAGAACAGGTGGATTTGAAGGAAGTTATACACAAGGAGAGAACTGTGAAAAGTGAAGGGACTTATAAAGAAAAGAGTAGACATAGAAGAGAGCCTTAAAAAACAGTAGGAGATATAACTGGAGAAAGAACAGATTCAGTGTATGATCCAGAGCTTATGAAAAAAGAGGCAGGCCTAGGGCTAGCAGAAGAGCCTAGGTCTGAAGCTCTAACAGGTAAAAAGGAGAGAATGTCCTTAGGATACTGGAATAAAGCGAAAAGGCCTGTAGCATTGGCTGGAAAGGCAAGATAGAAAGAATGATTTTTTTAAGGTCACGAGACACAGACACTGACCAAGGTGTTTCCAGGTGCCTGTTGTTTTGGCTAAAAGGTCCTTTGAGATCCAAACACAGGAAAACAGCTAACTCCTTTACATCAGAATGAGACAAGGAAGTAGGAATGTTTTGGGTTTTTTTTTAACCTGGAATTGCAAAGTGGAAAAAGTCAGAACTTGACAGAAGGACTTAATCTAAGAGTCAAGATCAGAGCAAAAGCCAGCCAACTAAATGGAGGACCAGTTTGTATCAGAAGGTGGGATGGTGTGTGAGAAGAACAGGACTGATAACTGTAACCTGTAGCAAATGAATGGGATTTGGCTCCATATGCTCCATAAGCTAAAGCAAACCCAGCTCAGCCATGTGTGCATCACATCAATGGACAATTCACATGAAATTCTCATTGAGCACCTATTGTGTGTGCCTTCAAGATGCTTAGAGCAGCAGTCTCCAACCTTTTTGGCACCAGGGACCAGTGCTCCTATGAGAATCTAATGCCCACTGATCTGAGGTAAGGTGGTGATGTTAGCACTGGGGAGCTAGTGCTCACCTCCTGCTGTGTGGCCAGGTTCCTAACAGGCAACAAACAGGTACCAGTCCGAGGCCCAGGGTTTGGTGACCCCTGGCTTAAAGGATGAAGGTAAGGCTAGTCTCTAGAATCTAGAGTCTAGGTGATAGAAGAACTCTCCCTACATTCCTCTGGGTAGGCAGGTAAAGAATAAATACAGGGCCATCCAGAGGATAGAACAGGGTACCTTGCTTCATTTTGACAAATAATGATCTATGAGGTCTCCTGGAGCTTCAATGGGATGATAGGGAGAAAAAAATTAATGTTTTTCCATAATTTTGGTGGGGAGAAGTAAAGGGCTGAGAAATAAAAAGTAAAAACAAAAACAAAAAATACTGAGAATAACTTTCCCATTTTTGTAACTTTAAAAATGGTTTCATATGTCTGAATCCATAATTTAGATAGATTTCCTTGTCATTTCCCTACCTTCTGCAGTGTTAAACTCCCTGTCATCTCACAGGCAAGCTGCCCCCAGTCAATGACACACTCATGAGTACAGGGTTAGCACTGCCAGCAGCAATAACAAAGTTTTAATGAATCCACTCCTGAACTCATCAGACTGTTGGTTTTCTGTCAGGCCTGGGTTCAGTAGTCTCTCTTGGGAGAAGATCCCAAAGGAAGAAGGATACCTACCAGCACACTCCTCCAGGGAACATGGGGAGGTCTCCGAGGACATTCCAGGGCAGCCAGGTCTGGAGGGGAAGGAAGTCAGGCACATGCGGCGACGTTCTCTGACACCGTCCCCACACGTAGCACTACACTGGCTCCACGGTTGCCACAGTCCCCAAGTTTCTGCAAGGACATTAGCCATGCTTTTAAAGCTAGTTCATTTGAGAATCAGAATTGCCCCCAAATGAAGCAGCAAAACTCAAACCTTGGGCCTCGAAAAGTCAGTAAATAAAAACATTCCCAAAGATGTAGAAAACTGGGAAGAGTGTTGCTCCTATCCTTAAAACAAAGCTGTATAAGCTACAAAATGTTAACCTTTCTAGAAACCAGCAGAAAACTAAGGTCACATGGCAGCCAAATGGCCTGAAATGGAAGGAAAGACAGGCTCATCTAGACAGGATGCAAATGTTGCTTCCTGAGACAGGTGCCAGGCTTCATACAGCTGGTGAGAAGAAATCATCTAAAAATGTAATGAACTGCTAGAAGCCTAGCGTGGGCCAGCATGAGAACACAGAAGCCCTGGGAGCCACATGCCCAAGGGGCTCTTCTCGCAGCCTCTTCTCCGCAGATCTCAGCAGATGCTAGCAGGGACTGTGAGGAGGCGCAAGGCCAGAGAAAGCCTCTCTTTTGGTGGAGGCCTAGGGAGGGAAGGAGCAGTGCTGTGGGAGAGACTCAAACCTCACCCAGACCCCACTCTCCATCTGGTCAATCAAAAAAAGCCTCAAGCACTGGGGACAAGGCAGAAAGCCCTGTCACTAAAGAGCACCCGGTGAAACTCAATGCTGCTAGGGAATGAAAAAAGAAGAAAGTCCTTCACCCTTGGAAAGAAGTAGCGAATATCCTGGGCCCAGATTCTTAGAGAGCTCCTACCTCTGGGGAGGGGCAGGATCATCAGTAGGACCCATCCCTGGGACTCCGGAGCACAGCACTTGCCTAAGACTAAGGCTGAGCTAGCACAAAAGTATGCTCTCCCACTCCCATTGCCCAACCCCAACACTGCACCATGTTAGCAACTACTGAGTATAAATAACAACGGCCTACTGCAGGGGCGTGGGCAAGTGACAGGTGAAAACCTCTCTGATGTGCATGCTCAAGCTTAAAGCTGAGGATGCAACAGAAGCATGGAGAAAAACTCTCTGGCAACCCAAATCCTACCCTAAACACAAAGTAACATTAGAAAATTCTGACCTCTGTTATGCACTGAAGGCAGCCACAGCAACAACAAAAACCCAAGCACAGCTCAATTCCTTACTACACTGACCCAATCCCCACACTGAAGGCCTGCAAAGACAGGGTATGCCCATTTCCAGGCTAATACTATTTACCAGTGTCTATGGTTCTAAATAAGATGTCCAATTTTCAACCAAAAATTATGAAACACAGGAGAAATAAGAAAAAAACAATAAACTATCAAGAGAAAGTAATCAAGAGAACCAGACTCAGATGTGACACAGATATTGGAACTGTCAGAGAGAGAAGTTAAAATAACTATGATTAATATGTTAAAGACTTTAGTGGAAAAGGTGAACAAGATACATGAACAGATGAAAATTTCATCAGAGAGTTGTAAACTAAAAAGTCAGATAGAATGCTAAAATTAAAAGCATGGGAGCAGAGATGAAGAATGCCTTCTAGAGGCTCATCAGCAGACTCAATAGCTGAGGAAAGAGTGAATCTGAATATAGATCAATAGAAATCACTCAAATTGAAAAACAAATGGAAAAAAATGTGAATAAAACAACAGAATAACCAAGGGCTGTGGGACAACATCAAATAGTCTCTTATACACCTAATTAGAATCCCAGAAGAGAAAAAGAAAATAATGTCCAAAAATTCTTCAAAATTAATTAAAGACAGCAAACTAAGTCCAAGATGCTCAGAAAATACCAAGCAAGATAAATTTTAAAAAGCAAATAAGGAGGAAAAAAATGGTAGACGACAGAGGCTCTGTTCATCCCTTTGGCGACCAAATCAAAGCTGTGACAGAAACAAGGAGCAGCAGCAAGGAAAAATCGCCTAGGTTCTAGATGAACAAGCCACACAACTGAGGAGAAATCCAAGAAATGACACTGCAACTGCAGAAGGTAGGACGGGGTGAGGACAAGGGGCTGCCCAATCTCGAGGGGCTGAGTAAGACGGAGGCTGTGGCGGAGGCAGACGCCTCTTAAAGGGCCCACATCTGCGAGCGGATTTTTGTGGTGACAGACCTGCTTGCTCCGAGCACCAATGCCAATTCAGCTGCGCTCAGGGGGCACCAGGGACTTACAGGGAGACATTGTTGGAGTGAGGGCTGAGGCAAGACTTGCTTTGTACAGAAATGCCGGTAGTATCCACTGTTCCCTGTTGAGCCCTCCCCACTACCAGTGTGCCGGACACAGCACCACCATAGCTGTGACGTCATCAAACTGGATAACAGAGGTCGCTCCACCCAGAGGATTCCCTGAAACCCTGCCTCTCCAACTCACAGCCCTACCCAAGCCACATCCAGGTACATCCTCAGCAAGTTAGGTGCTCCTTGCTGAGCACTGCCTAGATGCACACTGGAGGCAGCTGGCCTCCGTTTCTGGTGGGGCCTTTTGAGGCAACTATAAGCACAGCATCTGTGGATTGCTTGCTGAATCTTAACAGGTGGCCTTGGAGGGGCACAGGCTTGGGCTAAATTTGACCTGCAGCTGAACCCTCTCAGGACTGTGCCACTGGACACCTACTTCACAAATCCACACTAATAAAACTGGGAGACTTAGGAGCTTTGCTTAGTACATAGAAACAGACATGGAAAGACAGCCAAAATGGGAAGACAAAAAAGCAGAAATCATATGAGAGAACAGAACAGAGATCCACATATAATGGAGTCAAGTAATCTAACAGATGCAGAGTTCAAAACACTGGTTATTCAGATGCTCAATGAACTTTCAGATAAATTCAGTGAGAATTTCAACAAAAAGATAAAAAACATAAAAATGGAAATGGAAATTGTAAAACGGAACCAGTCAGAAATGAAGAACACATTATCTGAGATGAGAAGTATATTAAATGGAATAAACAAAGGAATAAACAAAGTGAATAAGAAAAGGATCAAATGTTCTATCAAGAGAACAGGAAAGCCAAGGACATGCAATCAGAATGGCAAGAGATAAGATGCCAAGACTATAAAAATAATTTAAGGAGCATATGAGACACTTTTAAGGTTACAAATATCCATCTGATCGGTGTAACTGAAGGAAAACAAGACGTCGAACAGCTGCTTAAAGAAATAATGATAGAAAATTTCCCTAATCTGCTGAAGGAAATGGACATAAAACCCCAGGAAGCTCGGAGAATTCCAAAAATCAGGGATCCAAAGAGGCCCACATCATGATTAAAATGCCAAAGGTTAAATACAAAGAAAGAATCTTAAAAACAGCAAGAGAAAAACAGTTACCTACAAGGGAACACCCATAAGACTGGCAGCTGATTTCTTAAAAGAAATATGCAGGACAGAAGGGCTTGGCAAAAAATATTTGACAGGATGAAGACCTAGGATCTACAACCAAGAATACTTTATTCAGTAAAGTTATCATTTAGAGTTGAAGGACAGTAAAAGAGCTTCCCAGACAAAAAGAAGCTTAAGGAATTTATCACCAACAAGCCAATATTACAGGAAATGTTGGAGGGACTTCTTTAGAAGAAAAAGCATGTATCAAAAACAGGAATAAAGAATGATAACAACTACATCCCTATCAATAAGTACCTTAAATGGAAAAAAATTAAGTGCTCTGACCTAAAGATGGAATGGCTGAAAGGATAAGAAAACAAGACCCCTACATATGAAAAGGAAGAGGATAGAAAAATATATTGCTTTAATGGACCTAGAAGGTATTTAAGTCAGACAGAGAAAGATAAACACTGTATGATTTCACTTATATGTAGAATCTAAGGAGTAAAAAGAACAAACTAATCAAAAACAGACTCACAAATATAGTAGACAATTTGGTGATGGACAGAGGGGAGGGGGGGGGGGCTGGGAGAATGGGGGTGAAGGATTAAAGAAGTACAAATTAGTAGCTGACGGATGGTCACAGGGATGGGGAGCACGGTATAGGGTATGCACTTAGCATTAATACATTGGCTAGGTGGAGGGTCAGGGGAGGGAGGGGGCAATTGGGGGGATCATTTTATTAACTATGTAGATGTCTAACCAATGTACTATATAATTGAAACTAAAATAAATTGATTAAAATTTTAAAAAGCAAGTAAAAAATGTAGACAAACTATATTCAAACTGCTAAAAAAATAACAAATGGAAAACTCTGTGGCAGGATGGAGTAGGGAAGGTGGAAATACATCACACACAGAAGAATGAAGATGAGAGTTACAAATGACTTCTCATATGCGAGCCAGAGATAATGGAATGATATCTCTAAAGTACTGAAAGAAAAATTGACCAACCCAGAATTCCATGACCAATGAAGATTTCTTTCAAAAATAAAGGAGAAATAAAGACTTTTTCAAACAAAACTAATAAAATTAATTACCAGCAGACCTTCACTACAAAAAAAAATGTTAAAAGAAATTCCTTCAGGCAGAAGGAATATCATAACACAAAAATTCACATCTATATAAAGAAATGAAGTGTGCTGGAAATGACATTTATAAAGGTAAAGATAAAATTTATTTTTTTCTTATTTTATTTATTTATTTTTACTTTTTATTATTATTTATGCCCACAGCACCTGGTTTTCCTAGGTGGTCTCCCATCCAAGTACTAACCAGACCCAACCCTACTCAGCTTCAGACATCGGGTCTGTTCAGGGTGCCATGGCCATAGATCATGGATCGTGGCTCCACTGGGGCTCAAACCCAGGACTTTCTGCATGTAAAGCAGACGTGCTAACTGCTACACTATGGAACCACGTCCATTTTTTTCTTATTTTAAATGATCTAAATATAATTGATGGTCTGAAGCAAAAGAGTAATACTGTAATATGTATTTATAACATATAAAGTAAAGTGTATGACAATAATCACACAAAAATTGGGAGTGTTTTGTTATAAGGTCCTTACACTACACATGAAGCAAAATATTATTTGAAGGTAGATTAAGAGTAATGTGATATATATTGTCAACTCTAGGACAACCACTAAAAACATTTTTAAGGCATAATAAAACAATAGAGTAGTTTAAGTAAGTCATAAAATATTCAATTAATCTAAAAGAAGAATAAAAGAAAAAAACAATGAAACAAATATAAAACTAGCAAGAGTGTAGATCTTAATCCAACCACGCAATTATCACACTAAATATAAATAATCAAAATGCACTAGTTAAAAGACAGAGATTGAGAATGGATAAAAAAAGCATGACCCAATTACATGCTGTTTAAAAGAAACTCACTTTAAATATAAATACATAAATAGGTTAAAAGTAAAAGTATGGAAGAAGTTATACCTTCGGAACATTAATCAAAAGAAAATTGGAGTGGCTATACTAATATCAAACAAAGTAGACTACAGAACAAGGAATAATACCAGTGATAAAGAGGGACATTACATAATGATAAAAGAATCAACTCAGCAAGGATCCTTAACAAATCTAAATGGGGATATACCTAACACTGGAGCTTCAAAATACATACAAACACTCCCAGAAGTTATTATTGACTGATAAATGCAAACTTCTCTTCCAAGCATATATGCAATCACTTCCAGACAGAATAATTGAATAGTCTCCTATAAAGAATTATCCTAAGTCCCTTCTCTATCGGCACCCATCCAACCCTACAACTCAACACGAGGCCTAGCCAACTAGCCATGCCAACACTACGCACCAAAACACCCTCTGCATAAAGGTCTCTCTTCATCCTTTATAAGCAAAAACTCACAATGCAGTTAAAGGTACATAAAGCACTACAAAAACAAGGAGACCATGTAAGGCAGATACATTCCCCGGTGAGCCAAAGTGGTGCAATCTTTGGAGTGAGTCATGGAACACGAGTTCTTTACAGCAATTAAAAGTCCCTGGAATTTACGCAAGAGTGAAAGCATTACAAATCAGTATTCTGGACCAACATTAACTGAGGTGTGGTAATTATGTTCCATTAAGAGGTTCAACTGAACACAATATTGGTTCTGTGCCTCTCAGATCACACTGCAGCTCCTCAAATGGCAGAACAATGAGCCAGCTTTGTTCTCAAGCTTCAGAGATGTCAAGACACTAAGCTTCCAGCACTTGCAAAGCTTTGGGAATCTGATATTAAAGTTTCCCTGAGTTAAAGTATTGTGATTTATTTTTGAAAAATCTACAGGGAATTCCACCATTGTGAAATCTAAATTGAAAATTAAGTCAATGTACAGTTTATCCTTCTCTTGTGCTCATATTTTAAGACCACAAAAGGCAGACATAAGAATCCTTTCGCTATTCTTTAACTCTTCTTTACTTTCCATAAATATAATTTATTTAAATACATAGTCATTTGTCAAACTAAAAACAAAAATTCTATTAGTTGGGGCCAGAAAAAAATCAAAGTTTTGATAAAAGCATGAATCTTAATTTCAAAAAATCTCATTTTGAAATCTTTTATCTTTTTCTCTAGAAAGTAAAAGTTTTGATAAAAGCATGAATCTTAATTTCAAAAAAATCTCATTTTGAAATCTTTTATCTTTTTCTCTAGAAAGTAAAATCATGGCTTGTAGGTTAATCAACAATAAAAAAATAAACATTTAAGCTAAGTTTTATGTCTTTTTATTTCTAAACCAAATTAATCAAACAGGAAACAGAAAATCACTCAAAGCAATGAACAAATTTAATCAGGCAAATTTTTAAAAATGCCTTAAGTAAATCTACCTGTTCCTTGAAGATTTCTGCTAATAACTTTGGGGAAACTACTTGGCAAAATGGGAGCTCATTATATAACTGGAGTTCATGTATTAGAAATGGAAAGCAAGATGACCAATATTCCAAATAGTCTTATGAATGAAAGGCTGTTTGTTTTCTTCTGTTTAGATGTCTATACATGCTCTCATACTACACGACAAACCTGTTAGGCCAGGAAAAATATCTTTCTGGATACTTTAGAGGTTATTAATGCTAAATGAGCAAAATTTGTCTGGAATAGGGAAAGGGAGATTTGTTTCCACTCCCTAAGACTATCTGAAGGAGTACAGCCTATGAAAGGTTCACCTCTGCAAGACATTTTGCTCAAGAGACTTAGGTAACTAAACAAAACATGGTTATAATAAAATTCTATAGATATGAATGAGGAGCTAGAAGCAATAGTGGGAGCAAAGGCACCTGGATAAGCACTTCAGACTTTCTATCCAGAGAACAAGGCTCATTTGAATTGGACTAGCTGCTCATGCCTGGGCCAGTGGACTCCAAAGGGAGTTACATGTCTATTAAGAGAGGTGGGCAGCACAAAATGAACCAGTGTGATGAAGAGGAAACTATCAGAACTTTTTTTCAGTCTAAGAGCTTTATATCATTAAATATGTTGATTAACGGGTGGTTGTATGGGAGGCAGTATAGTATAGTGGTAAAAGCAAAGTCTCACGACAGCCTAACCACCAGTGGTGGTGAAGCCGCTTAGCCACCAATGACCTTAGGCAAGTTATTTAACTTTTCTGTGCCTCTATGTCTTCACCTATAAAAATTGACAATAAATTAAATGGGTTACTCTTCATAAAGCACTCAGAGCAGTGCCTGAGCAAAGTAACCACTATGTAAATGTGTGCTTTATTCCATCTGATGGTCACATACAGCATGTCAGATGCCCTAAAAGAATCCCGAAGGAAGAGCAGAAGTTCCACTAGGTGGAAAGGTTTACTGGTTTGTCCACTTTCAGAGAACTGTGGAGTAGGAAAGCACCCAAGAGTGTGCTTATGAACTTTTTAAATTACATTTTCTAGTTTTAGGTAAAATAACTTCATAAGGTGGACAAGTGGCTTAAAAAGATTCCAGAAAACAAAGACAATGCTATTACTGCAAGCACCAGCAAATAAAAACAAAATGACATAGGTGACAGTATACCTATTATTGGTAAAAAGCTCTTGTTCAGTCACTATGAAGGAAAACAAGACCAACTAATCAGAAAAACAAGAAGATGGCCACAAAATTTTAAATTATCAAGTAAACTATGTGTTAACTATATATGATTTTTATTTGCCTCCCCCAAAATCTATGTGAATATGAATTTATAACCTCTATTATTAATTCTCAACTTTACCCTAAATACTTTTTTTTGTGCTTTGAGATACAGGCTCCATACTCACTGGCTGAAACCCTTGGGGCGGATGTGTTCAGAATACAGAATTTTTCAATTTAGATTTTTGTAAGTTATTACAGAGCCTGTGTCATATATTACTAACACTCCTTTAGCAGGATCTCGGGCAGCATCCCATAATCAATCACATTAACATTTCTGTAGAGAAAATTATAAACATTCACACTAAGTAGGATAAATGAAGATCGTAAATAATCATTTTTGGTAACATGTATTATGTATTTGCTGTAAATTGTTATTTACATACTAGCTTAAGGTCCTAACACACATTTGAGAAAAGAGACAAACATATCAAGAACATTATTCCATTTTCAAAAAGAATAAGAAATTCAGTGGAGTCAAGTCGGTGGCTCATGGTAGAGTCCATGGGGTCCTTGAATGATGCTATTTTGCAAAGAAAAGACAGTCTTTACAGGTGAGAGCTATCAATTTAAATGGAAAATTAAAAGAAGAGAACTTGATTCAGTCATAAATTTTTATACTAAAAACTCAGGAAGTCACCGAGGTTCCTATCGCTAGCATAAATTTCATCAGCCCGAGTCAGAGAGACTGTTGGGCAGCCACACAGAGAATGTGGGGTCCCCAGGAGCACTGAGCCCCTCCAGGTAGTGCTTCCAGTCTTGCTGCTGGGTTGTGTCTGGTAGCTGCGACCCCACAGGGAGCCCCTGACCACCCTCAGCCTGGCCACACAGAGAACCACTCCCTGTTCTGCCCCTTTCCAGCATCTTCCCCAACTGCTGTGGGAAAAAAAACCCAGTCTTTACACACTGAGTGGAAGAACCTGGAGAAAGCCTAGGAGCTGGGAGAACCAACAGGAAGGCTTCCTGCTTCTAAAGTCTGTTCATCAAATGGCCTAAATGTCTTTACTCCCCTTGGTTTGTTTCCACTAAATTCAATTAGAATTCTTTTTCTTTTAACAAGCAACTTCTTTTGAAAAGGCAAGTACATCTTGAATGATTAGTTTAATATAATTGTTTTTCTACTAATACTTAGCTGAGATTAGCCATAATTGAGTACTGTTAATATGCCAGGCATTCTGAGTGGGCCAAATAAAGATCATAAACAGCTTCATGGCTGCACAGGTTGGTTTTTGCTTCCCCAGTCTGGGAGAGGGGAGATGATGGTGGGGGTGACGGTGTTAGAAGACAGACATTAAACGAACAATGACAGAAGTGATAAATGCCATGAAAGGAGAAATGAGGATAACAACTAAGCTGTGCCAGCTAATGGCAAGGCAATTTAACTAGTCTGGGTCAAGGAAGAGTAACCCAAATGGAGACTTAGAAAACGGGTTAATGTTAACAGGTGAAGGTGGGAGGAGGATGTCCCACAGTGACTTCGGGGTGAGTGTTATGGAGGGCCCTGTGAACTCTCCTCCTCCTGTCAAGCGACGTGACTGACAGGCTTTAAGCAGGGGAACAGCCTCAGCTGACTTGAATTTTAAATAATCCCTCTGGCTACATTGAGAGAATGAAGTGGAGGGGAAAATCAATTAGGAATCTATTGCAAGATTCCAGATAAGAGAAGACAGAGGCTTAAACCGGTGGTGTCAGTGGAACTGGGGAGATGTGGAGAGATTCGGACATTCGGAGACGTTTTTTGAGGGGACAAAATCCACAGGACTTAGTGAATTACTTATAGGTTATGAAGAGGAAGACTCCTTGGTTTTTGTCTTGAACAATGATGGATGGTGGAGTCCTATGCTGAAGAGCAGGTTTGGTGGGTAGGATGATGAGTACAATTGCAGGTATGTTGCTTCTGAGGTGCCTGAGAGACATCTGAGGGGTGACAGCTAGTTAGCAGCGCTTGGATATGTTGGGAGAGATGCCAATCTGGAGTCACCAGCATCAGCACAGTAATCACCCAGCATGTGTGTCAAGAGTAGAAAATGTAGACACTCTAGTACAAGAAGCAGAAGTCTAACACTTAGGGGATGTGGTGAGGTGGGGGAACCAGCAGGCAAAGGAGACCATGAGGGAACAGCGGGGAAGTAGGAGGTAAACAAGGCAAGTGTGATGTCACAGACTCAAGGTCAATGGAGAGATGGACTGAAAAGCTTCTGGGGATTTGGGGACCTAAAAGTCACCCACTGTCTGCTTTCGTGAGAGCATTTTCAGAGGAGGGGTGTGAGTTTGGAGTGAGTTGAAAAGTGAATGTGAGGCGAGGAAATGCACCCCAAAGTATAGGTGACTTTTTCAAGAACCTGGGCTATAAAACGAAGAAGAGCTTAAAAGGATTTCTCAGGAAGAACCAGGTGATGAGGGATGATTTTGTTTGCTTTTAGATAAGAGAGTTAAGTACATTTCAAAGCTGATGAGAATGAGCCAGCAAAGAAAGGACAGACAGAGGAGAGAGAGGACATAATGATTAATAGAAGGTTCCTGAAATGGGGAGAGAGGCTGGGCACCACAGTGGAGGGGAGAGTTGACTTTGTCCTGGAGGAATGACACTTCTTCCTCAGTGACAGCAAAGGAGGTGAAGAGGATGGGACGGATGCCTGTAGGCTTACAGAGATTTGGTGAGAGGGTGAGGGAGCTTGCTCCTGATGGCTCCCAGCTGCTTGGTGTGGTAGGAGGCAAATTCAGCTCAGAGTTAACCAAGGGGCAGAGGTGAGATGCGAGGGAAGAGAGCGGAGGAGGTGGGAAGAGTGGTTGTGGAGGACAGAAGCAGAGCCGGCCAGAGCGCCTTGCTGGGTAGCATGGTGGGCCAAGCTGAGGGTGGAGGCATGACCCACCCACACCAGCCTCAGCCTGACTGGTGTTACCTTCTCGTGCAGCTTGGGTACAGTGGGTGGCCAGCAGATGGCTGGACCCATGCAGAGCTGGGGTGTGACCTGGCAGATGCACTGGAAGGACAACAGGGCAGCGTTTAGGGTATCTTATAGGAGAGTGATTGATGGGATGGACCAAGAATCCAGGCTGCATAGAGAGGTAAGTGTGAGCAGGGAAGTGGCCAGTGGGCAGGGAGACAAAGGAAAGGGATTTCTTCAAAGGAGAAAAAGTGGGTAAATATGGAGCAAGAAACACTTGGAGTTACAGAGGTGGTTGGAGGTTTGGGCCGTCAGGGGGCATAGGCTTGGTGGGGATGAAGACAGAGGAAGCATGTAAGTGTAGCATACAGTCTCTGCCAGCTTAACCTCTTGCCAAGATCAGGCGTGCACTCAGGAAAAGGGAAAGAAATGCAAATAAGGGCATGGGCATGATTGGAATTGTAATAACCCACTTCTTTGTGATTAGAAAGGGCATTATGCAAAGAATTTAAAGTTTTTAGAAATCTTGCTCTGAAATCTCACTAAAGAGGCTTCATTCTTATACTGAAGGATGTGAGAGTAAAGAGACATGCTCGGCTAGAGCAAGCCAGAAGTTACTAAATACGGCTTGGGGTTTAGCTTTGAATTCTGGTCTTACCTGCCATGGTCTTGCCATGTGATGCAATAACAGCTAATGTTTATTGGTGCTTCCCACATGCCAGGCATTATGCTAAGAACTGTACACATTTATTTCAGTCAAGTCTCATAAATCTCTGAGGTAGATACTCTTATTAACCCTGCTTTACTGATGGGGAAACTGAGACATAGGTTAAGTCGGCAGTGAGCCATGTATGCTTACCAGTACTCTTCATTTCTCAGATAAGGATGACAATGCCATTTGGGACTTCGTGAGAAGTGAACCATAAAAATGAAGGTATAGTTCATAGAAAATTAAGTTCATCTAAATTCAAAATAATAATTTTGACTGCATAAAGGTGTCAATTTGATTTTTAAAAAATTTAAACCTCAATACCAACCTATATTTCTCTGAATTAGCATGCACTCCTGCTCCTTTGCAGAAAACTGGCTTCTGCTTTTAATGCCGAAGTCAAAGCAATATTTATTCCTCCCCATGTCAAACAAAGTGCAGTTGAATACTGTTCTCCTCTGTCCCAAGGTCAAGCTGTTTTCAGCCAGCCGAACGGTCCTTTCCCCAGGGCGTCTGGGGGCCTCCTTGAAGACGGCAATCGCCCCTTGAACGAAGGTGCATGGTGGGGGCAGCACCATCACTTCGACCCCAGACTCACATGTGAGTTCTGGCACCATCACCAATTTGTATCCAAATCTCTGGGCCAGGTCGACGGGTCCTGTGGAGGTGATGACTGAATCTCGGCCGAGCAGCTTCAGCACCACAGTGACATAAGCTTCTGGCCCCACAGGCGCACAGCCAAACTCAACCCACTGACCTTGAGAGAGTTCTGTCCTCTTGCTGCTTCTTATCTCCAGTGGCTGTCCCTGACTTGTTCCTGCCTCAGGAAGACTGTTGGTGAAGATGACATCCACCAAGATGTCAGGCTTGTCCACAGGGAACGGACACAGTGGCTGACTGGTGAAAAGGCCCACTTGGAAGGTGCCTTCTGCTGTCTTGGATGTCCTATTGAGGTCAACGCGAAAGACGGGCCATTCCACCTTCAGAAGGGCACCTTTCTCCCACCAGGGTACTGGAGTGCTGCTGTCTGTCCCTTCTGGAGTCATCATGAACCAGTAGTCACCAGCCTCCTTGAAGTAGAAGCACTCAAACTCGAGTGTCCCCTGGGACTTGTTGGTCTGGAGGTATTTAGTGGTCACAGTCTGATTGGTATTGGCCTCCAAGAGCAGCACAGATACATTCCTCAGCGTCCCATTAGCACTATCAAAAAACTGGAAATCCACAGACACTGTGGTGTTGCTTAGCGCTACATGTCCTGGCTCTCCCAAAAGGAGATACTCGGCTTCTCCAAGAACTGCAATGAAATGTTCAGAATGCGTTTTACAAAGGTATATTTGAGCAGCACTACTAGAGACATCGAAGAAAAAAAATCACTATAGACAAAAGAGAAGTTCAAACTGAGCTAAGGATGATGTAAAATGATGCTGAGCACTGATTCTGGGGGTTGGGCACTGTACGGTTTCCATTCTAAAGAGCCTCTGTTCCTTTATCTTCATCTTTTATAGTTATGTTTAAAATAACAAATTAGTGATACTCTGAATTCAAAACATTCAATAATGTAACATCTGCAGTGAAAATCTATACAGCAAGAGTAAAAACTGACAATTCATTAGATAAAAATCTAATACCTCTCTTTTCTCATTTTAATCATATTTTGGTGTTTAGATATTTGGGGGAAATGCATTTAAAGTGAAGTGAGAGAAAGCTTGGTTTAAATGATATAATATAAACTGCTCTGATTACTTAAAATGTGAGACCTATTCAAAATTAGTGTTTTCTGATACTCAAGACAAGTACTTGGGCATTTTCACCTTAAAGAAACCAGTGGCCTGGTTCATATGAGGCAAAAATTTTTAGGCAAATAAGATATGTTGACTCTCTATTCTGCATGAGTCATTCGAGGGTTAAAGTGGACGTTTATGAAATACCCAGGCTTGTCCCTGGCAATTTTAATGGCATTACAGCAACTGCTATTGGCCCAGATAGAGTAGACGACTACTAGCCCACAAATATCACTCTGTTAGGATCAAACACATCTCTTTAAAAAGAGACCCATCAGAGCACCCAAAGTAAAGAATGGAAAAAACACAGACACAGAATCCTTGTTTCTATTTTGAACCCTATCCAAATACATATCAAAGGAGACAGAATTTGGCAATGCAACAATCAACTGGCCCATGGCTAGTGTAAGAAACAATTCTAGATTCAAGGGACTGCTGTACCCTTTTGGTATGAAAAACACATGTGTAAATATGCATTTATTATTCTTATTATGTATACCTCATACATAAATAATACATACATATCACATCATTTATATATATATATATAATATATCTCCAAAGGACCTCAATGTGTTGTTCAGGCTGACAGTCTTTAAATATACCTTTACATGTATTCAGTGATTATTATAATCGGCACATGAATATATTGGCACATAGAGGTTTTGGGGTTTTCTTTTAATCAGCTCAGCACTTCATTCATTTCTTATTTAAGATGAGGTGAAATAAAAGATATAAAACTTAGATAGACCTGAATGCTTGATCATCTCTAATATGAAAACCCTACCCTAACAGGATAAAATTTTTTTAATGTATTGGGCTGATTCTGGTTAATAAAATTATATAGGTTTCAAATGTACAATTCAATAATACATCATCTGTATAATGAATGCATTGTGTTCACCACCCAAAGTCAAGTCTCCTTTCGTCACCATATATTTGACCCTCTTTACCCTTATTGACCTCGCCCCCTCCCCGCTTTCCCTCTGGTAACCACTCAGCTGTTGTCTGTGTCTATGAGTTTTTGTTTCTTTATTTAGTCAAAACAGAAGTTGGGGGATACTTCCTTTTGCATGGAGACTATTCAAGGTTGGAGACAGTGGCTGATTCTGCTGCAGCTTGTGTGCTCGTTCAGAGCCAACTGGCACCTTTTTGTGAACAGGTGCATGAAGAGACTCCAATGCTGACTGGATTAAGATTAATGGAAGCCTATTGTTAATGACAAGGATTATCAATGAGACAGATCAGATTCTGATTTGATGGACAATGAATCAATGAAAGAGACATACATGCCCAAGTTGGAAATGGAGGAAAAAAGATACAGTGGGTTCCAGCAGCAGCAGATAGAAGGCTTTCACTAAAGACAGAGCTTGCTACTCTACAACTCGTTTTTACCGACAAGAACACCATCTCATTTAGAAAATTTAGTTGTATGCCATCCTGACTACTACAGTATAGTTTTCTGTATTCTTTCTTTTCCTCTCCCCCGATTCCTGTATTGTATTTAAAGGAACTGGTGTCTCAACATAAGTGTGTTGCTTTAAAAAAAAAAAACAAAAAACTAATCGGTAATAGCATATTTTGATCAACATCAAATGAAGCAGGGGAAACCCACATCTGTGAAACTACCTTCTCTTCCATTAGTAGCCTGTACACTCGACTTTATGCTCCATGCTCCATTTATGCATAGATTGTTGATTGTTGCGTTGCCAAATACTTGTTGCTGCTGGCATGCATCAGAAGATAGATGATTTCATGCATAATAGGTGTATATAATAGGAAAATTTTTATTTTCCTAGTCCAGTAAGACATTTTATACTCAATAAACATCCTTGCTGATTTTGTTTAAATGGAAGATTTTGATGTCTTTATCACTATGATGCCACGGACACTTCTATAATTTTTTGTATGAGGTTGTTACGTGTAATATGTTTTTAAGTGGGAATAAATAACTTTAAAAGAAATGAATCCCAGATTGGTTTTCCATAAACCAAGTGTCTTCTTGTTTAAATAAACTTATTAAAAAAGAAATGACTGAGGAAGGAGATTCACCAGAAAAAAATAACAGTACACGCTCTGGTCCATTTAACTGGCTGTGCCAGCGATGTTACAAGAGCCAGGATTCTCTTCCTTTGGATCATAGTTTTTTCATCAAAATGAAAACAATTTCCACCCTACACCATCAAATGCTTAGATGTTTGTGAAATATCTGGAAATCATCAAAGCTAGTATATTATCAAATCTATTGGTTCAGTAGCTGCATATGTCTAAGAAATTAACTACATATTTAGATGAAACAAACAGAATGAAGAAAACTAACATTAAACACCTACTGTATGCTCAGACATTCAAGGTGTTTCACATTCTTGATTCTATTTTATCATCACAACAACCCTGTGAAGTCAATATTATTGCTAAGGTTAAAAGGGATTAAGAAATTCATCTAAGGCACACGACTGCCAATGACTGAAATCTGGATCGGTTCCAAAGATATTCTAGCAGAAAAACTCTCCTATCAAGTGAAATCTTAAGTCAAATCCCAATCCATAAAACACTATTTCATGTGAGTGTGTGTGTGTGTGTAACATGCTTATCTACAATTTGTTAAATTCAAAGTGAGTAGTTTTTATTATCTTTTTAAAGATTTAAAAATACATCTAAAGTGAAATTTGAATGAATAGTGCAGAACCTTAAGAGAACCCAGGGTTGCAAGGATTCGCAATTTAAAAGGTACTGCACCCATACTTGCCTCCTTTATGCAGGTTCATCAACATTTACGCATTTATAAACCTCACAATTGTTTCTTCATTGATCCCTACAGCATTAAGTATACTCACAAAACTCACCACAGTCACAGAGCACCACGAACAATAGATTTGAAAAGTCTTTCAACATTCGTTTCATTCTGATCAGCAAAATCCCAGGTCTTTGGTCTCCTCATGTCCTTTCTCCCATCCAAATTGTGACTTTTTTTTTTTTCAAAAACACCTGAAAGTAGAACCTCAAAAAAATGATGGCTCTGTTCAATATCACCCTTAAAATAGTAATAATGAAATGATAAAAAATATTCTAAAAGTCAAACTTCCTAGGTGATATTGAAAACAGAAAGGACACTAATTTTCACTGGGGAAATGACCTGTAATTATGCATGTCCCTTTTGTTCCATTACAGGTTACCTGTTAAGAACATTTGGGATACCCAACATCGAGATTATTTTTGCAAAGACCAAGTCTCATCTTATTGTAGCATATCCTAAAGTGGAGTTTGTTACTTGCTTAATGTCATCAAAGCTAATAGCCAATATGGATAATACGTCTTCACATATTTATCTGCTTGACATTTCACAGTGATTTAGCAAATTTACTAAATTTTTTGCCAAACTTTTACTTTGCATTGTGCTGTGTAGCCTTGCCTTGCTTTCACAAATAGGCTTACTGTTTTTCTTGAACAACTGGTATGTTATCTGGATTGCTTCATTTCTTTATGCCTAGGAGTATACCAAAACTATAAAACCTTTTTAAAAAGATACCCAAGAATACTGTGAACTCCATGTGGCTATGACTTCCCTTGTTTAGAGAACTCTAACGAGAAAACGGAGAAATAACAATTATCATCATGTCAGTCTTCTAGTACTTGTTGCTGCTGGTATGCATCAAGAAATAGATGATTTCATGCAGCAATCTTCCCAGACCACCTAGGAGGGCAGGAAAGACCTTGTCAGCCTGTGCTTCAGAATGGTTTGTGGGAGAAGGCACTCACTTTGATATAAACAACTGTTAGACTACAGAATAAGATGTTGGGCATTTAAGTACCTCTTTTTCCCACACTAGAGTCTAGTAAACTGTGGGATAGTAAACATAACCAAATATATATTTTCTTCATGTTTATACTCCCATTATCGTTAATAACTTTAATAAATATAGTATATTCCAAAAATATGTATGTTACACCCATTCAGATAAGACAGGAATTAATTGAATTAAAAGGACTGAAATAATCAAAAATTCACCGGAAAAAAGAGCTGATGTGTCTCTATTATCTTTCTTTCTAGAGGAGTTGGTTGAACAAAGGAAATACTGTACTTCTTCAAAGGGAAGCAGAGATTTGAAGCATAATTATGCAGATGATTAGGGCTCCATTCCCTCCCCAACAACAACAAAAAAAAGAAAATTCAGTATTGATGGAATTAGGCACAGATTTGACCTAAATCCTTTCTTTGAACATGGACTGGTAAACTTGGCCAAAGGCAGAAGGTGAGCATCATGTATCACCCTGGCAAGCTGGGGTGCTTAGGGCAATTAAAACACTAAGGCACTGATAATTCAGTAACTATAGTAAGGAAAAACAAGCTATCCCTAGTTCCCAAAAGTTGAACTGGCTTCTCCCAACCTGCTTGCTTCCCTGCAATAAACGTTTTTTAAAGAAGCTCCTAATTACATCTAATTTTGTCATTTTGACACATTTTCCTTAAGAAAATGAGTAGTAAAACCTAGAACAGTGCGATAATCTAAATTTAGGACTGAATGAGAATGGAATTATAAAATAAACCAGCCTATCTGAAATCATTTTATGAATTTTTTTAGTGTTCCCAACCTTTGAAAATACTTATTTTAACTAGCTCAACCATTAATTTGAGGACTTTAACAGAGTACCCCAGAATGGAATGAGATGCTAGGTAAAAAGCACTACATTTAAAAAATATATAGCAAATTTTTTGTAATCTTGCTTGCTTAATTTAACCCATTGTGTTGTTCCTAATACAGTTCAGCTACTTATAATGTTTGACTTGAGAATTGTTTTGAGAAAATAAGAACTTAGGTATATTTTCTGCACATTAAAAATACTTCCATATAGCATTTACAGACATAACCATTTAAAATTCTAAATGCGTCAGCTAGAGGGTTGGTGGAAGTTGTGAATATTCTCAATGGCTAATGGCATCACGCCAAGCTCAGATCCCATGTTTTTGGTGAAACCAGTTAAGATAAACCCCTACAGTGTCCTCACAGCCGTAGAAAAAAAGACAATACATTACGCTTAAAACTCATGGGATCGATGGTTTATTAAAGAATAAAAGGGAAAAGAAAAAGAGGCAAAGTGATTTTGAACCTTCTGACAAACCTGCACAAGCTTGTGTGTGTATACATCTAATAATAATGATATTTATTAGGAGGAAATCCCTAATTCCAAAGCGGCCTGTGTAAACTTGCTTTATTTATAATGCAGTCCAGTGGGCTCTGCCCTGTCCCAGGGGTTGGATGCAGCTTCCCTGGGAAGCTGTGTGCACTCCCCACATCTACTCAGCTTTCCAAAGTCCCCCAAGTCAAGTTCAAGCTTGGAAATGTAGCCCTGTGAGTGTCGTCAAAGCACTCTTAAAATGAGGTCCGTTTTGAAATGCTTATATCTCATACTCTTTATATCCCAGAAAGGATTCTTTTCCTTAAGAAGCCAACTTGTTCCGAAACCCCTAGTAACTTGTTCTGAAACTCTTAGTATCCCAAGACGCTCTTCTTCAAGGGTCCCAACTATTCGGACTTAAAACCCGTCTACAGTCGGCCTCAGTCCCTTGGCAACACCTGCGCCCCGGGAGAGCCGAAGTCAGGCAAAGGCGGGACTCGTAGATAGGAAGACGCGCACATTTAGAGCTTGTCCCCTGGGAGAGGAGCTGAGCTCCAAGAGAACAGGAAAGGGGACTGGGTGCGTCGAGGGACTGGCACCGTCCACCTGTGCTTTCGGGCTGAGGGGAGGGGTGGGGGCGGCAAGGTCCGGGAGGCACTGCCAGAGCCCGGCGGAGCCGCAGAGGCCCCGGCGGCACAAGAGCGCCCGCCGGGTCGCAGAAGGCTCTTCTTACCTCTCGGGACTGGCGGGAGCAGCGGCCCGGCCCGGGACGAGCGTGGTGGCGAGGAGGGCGCGGGCAAGAAGCCTCAGGGCCCACAAGATCGCACGCCGAGCCTCCCGCGTCCCGGGACTGCGCGCCCCGCCCGCTGCGCTGGCCTCCCGCAGCCCCACCCCGGCCCGCCCCCGACGGCGCGGGTGGGCGGCACCCGGAGGGCGGGGGACCGTCGCGAGCTGGCAAGGCCCCACCCCGCCCGTCCCGGGCAGCGCATCCTTTCCTGCCCGCGCCCGCTGGCCCGCTGGCCCGCTGGGGACGGGAAACGCGGCAGGAAACGTGCGCAGCTCGCCGGGTCCTGCAGGAGTGGGCGCAGACCCCCCCACCGACACACACGCGCGCATAGCCCGCAGGCGGGACCCCGGTTTTAAGGGCGAGCCAGCGGTCTCCGGACCTTTCAAATTCAATCACTTCTCCCTCGTGTCATGTTCTTTTGAGGGAACACAAAGTAAGTCATTGAAGTGACATAACTGGTGGGCTGTAAACATGGCTTCCCCCAAAACTTGGTTTCTCAAATGTCATTAAAGACTTTCAAAAGAAAACAGTTCAGGTAAAATGCATATCCGTGTTTCTTTCTCAGGCGCCGGAATTGGTTAATTTTAAAATCACATTCTTAAAATTCTAATCTGCAGGTGTTAAAAGTTCTTTTTAAAAGAATACGAATACAGAGTTCCACGTTGTTGAACAGCTGTGGTTGTTTTTGAGTACCTTATAATGTGCAACACCGTTCACACCATTTGCTCTTCTTTTACACAAAATATACCATTTAATAGACAAAACTAATGTGTGATAATATAAATCACAGCACAGTGGTGGCCACTGGGAAGCAAGTGCTTGGAAAGAGGCACCAGGGAACTTTTGGGATGATAAAATCTATTGGTTAGGGTGTGAGTTACACGGATTATGCATTTGTCCAAACTCAACCAATTTAAGATCTGTGCATTTTGCTGTTTGTAAATTTTACCTCGATTTTTAAAACTCAAAAAATATAGCTTCCTGAACAAGCCTAATCCCGTCTGATCTCAGAAGTTAGCAGGGCCGGGCCTGGTTAGTACTTGGATGGGAGACCACCTAGGAAGACCAGGTGCCGTCCGTGGAAAAAGTAAAAAAATAAGGGATTGTAAACTGACAAGGTCCTTGCAATCTGTGAGGTCAACCAAGGGTTGCCTCACATAAAGAAAATAAATAAAAAATATAGCTTTTGCAAGACCTTGACTATCACTTAATTTTTTAAAAGGTAGCACAATTATTCAATTATCAGAGTTATCAAAGATTGTCAGAGGTACCAAATTTTGTCAAATACATAATTCTGGCAGTACTAATTAAATCTATCCCAAGCTTCAAGAAAGGCTGTAAGGCCATCATCCAATTCAACTGCCAGTAGAATTACCTAGTCCATCATCCATTCATCAACACAAGCTGGGACTCCTTTTCAAATACAGGCCATGGCCGCTGGCATTTTCAGTTCTGAAAGCGAAAGCTCAATGGAAAAAGTGGGCTTTGGAGTTTATACATAAAGCTGACATTAATTTCAGCCCTGTCTCTGTAATGGTGGGCAAATGACTTAATCCCTCCTTACTTCCACTGTAAAAGGTATATAGTATTAGTTACATTGAAGTTTCTTAGTGACTGAGTGAAACATATAGAAAGCAACTTGCTCTGCATAAATATTTCAGACACATACACTCCTTTAGAGATCCATTCTTGAAGGGTAGAACTTAAATCAAGGTACAAATGGCTGGATCAATGTGCTTGGCCATTTTTGCCTTAATTAGAATTCTTACCAAATTGTATTATTGTATTTATTGGACAGTTAAAATAGTTTAAGCTTTTCTAAAAGAAGGCAACACAGACATGAAGAAAAAAAGCTTTCAAAATAATAGTGGAATAGTCTTGACATATTTAACTAAAACAAGCTGGCTGTCAAGATATCTTCAATTCTCTTTCTGGGTCAGCAGCTCCTTTAATGATCTTGTGCAAATTGTGTAAAATTTATTCACTTTATACAAACGGAGAGATCTTTTATTTCCTAGCTAATACTCTGAGAGAAAAGCTTTAACTGACTCATGGTAGGACACAAGGAAGAATACGAATGACCCAATTTTCACACTGTAATAACAGGATCTTACATGTGTTAACCTGACTTTTCGGGAGTACTTCCCACATCATGGATATGGCCATGTCATGGAATTAAATAAGAGACTGTATCTCAGACAAGCTAAGCTCTGACATGCCTGACTGAGAAGTCTGTTGGGAACATAGTAAAAGACACCGATTTAGGTTTTGCAAGTCAACTCATGATATATTATAATCCCCAAATCACTCAATTCAGTTACTTTAATTAGGAATATACCATATACAATCACTGACCTAGGCCAGTGGGAATTCAAAAGAAGTGTTATATGACAGTCCTTGAACTTAAAGAAACCCAATTTTTCTATTTTCTTATGGTACCAAGATCATAATTAGAGAATACAAAATATAGTCAAGCATTTTGAATAGACAATAACTTTTATGGACTTTAGAAATAGAGTTGTGTACTGGAAACAAATTTTTCTACAGCAGGTGGGATTTGATTAATGGGAAATGAGTGGGAAGAAGTAACAAAAGGAAGTCTGGACAGACAAGGGAAATATGTCCCAGGAACAAAAAGGGCCACCCTGTGCTATTCCCTTGACCCCAATGCCTTCCACCTACTGCCAATCTCTTGGTCCTTGTGAGTTTACCAAACTCTTCCTCTCCCACAGGCCTTCCCAGATCTCTCCATCCTAACTAAGGGCTCTTTCCTCTGTCTTTGGGGCATGCACTTTATTCCATCCTCAATTAAGTTTGCTCACATGTCTATTTCCCCAACTAGGCTACCTCTTAAGGGTAGCCTTATTTGATAAACGCTGTATCTTATTTACTTTTGTAGCCCCATCCACCAGAGGTCCAAAATTTCCTCACACTAAGTTGGTGTGTAGTCAAAAAAACGTTTTTTTGTTTTTTTTTTTTAGTTTAATTGAATGGGAGATAAAGTAAGATAAAGTGGAGCCAAACTACAAATAGGTCTATACATCAGAGTTCATTCATTCAATAAATATTTATTGAGTGCTTACTGTGCGCCAGGCCCTGTTCAAGGCTCTGAGGATATATCCATGAACAAACCAGATAAAAATCTCTGCCCCTGTAGAGCTTACACTCTAAACCTATCATAAGAGATGAGATCAGCAATAAATTTATATAAATTCAACCATACCTGTAGGCAAAAAAAGATACACATTTAAATAGTTTAATTATAAAACTCTACTGTTAATATGAAGTTTTTATTATACATTGTACTCACTATAAAGTATTCATACCCATGTATCACTCTACAGAGATTCTAATTGTAGGATTATATTTTGTAGTTTATTGGCAATTTAACTGCGTTACAAGCATCATTTTGAGCATGCTTGATTTCGTCCTTAGGCAGTCTTTAAAACCTAACCACTTTGTAAGTTGTGACTCTACTGTACCAAAATGAAAACTTTGAGATTGTTGGGCAAAGGACCATTTTACGTATTGGAACATGAAAATGACATGATGAATCCTCATCTGGTCACATTAGTCTGGTAACAGGGAACAAGAGATAGTACATTCACATGAATATATGTCATCGATCGATAGTAATCTTCATATCAAAAATTAAAAAAAAAACTAGTTCACTAGCCACTTCCATTTTTTTAAAACAAATAAAATACTAAGAGCTTGAGGTCATAAATGTTTATAATCAAGTCTTGATTATAAAATCTAAAAGAACAAATTGTAACATACTGGCTTATTCTGAATAAAAGTTTATCATTTTTATATCAAAGAGTATTTAAAAAGACACCAAGTTAAGAAAAATCATTTTTTTAATTTTGCAATAACTTTACTCTATATACATTAATACCAATCATTTAACCCTAAAAACAGTCTTCACTTGTGTAAGTAAAAAATTTTTATCAGTATGTGACTAGAAATATTTACCATATAGCTACAGGTTTATGCTCTTAAGAGCAAAGAAAGGAAAGCAAATAATTATACCAATGATAAGCACCAAGACAGAACTTTTTTGCCCTTAGGGCCTGATTGGTTGTATTTAAACATAACAGAGGACCAAAATAATAACTTATTTGACAGAAAAAAATCACACACACACACAGGTGTGGAAACAGTGAAGAATGCCCACTTAAAATAAAACAATAAAAGAAACCATACTTAGTTGCTAATTAATGTGACGTTTGCAAAATATATTCATGTCATTCTACTGCCTCTTTAGTTCACTTTATACAATTCAGACTGCTCTATTTTTGTTCATGTGTTGTCACACTAATGTAAGTAAATATGCTAAATTATGGGAGTTTGCTGTAATGAATCCAAACCATTAAAGCTAGATCCCAATAACTCAAACTATCTTAGCTCCAATTCATTCCAAGTGGTGAAACAGATTATTCTTTATCTTTGTAATTTTTAAAAACTTTAGCCAGATGAGATATGGTGTGTGTAAGTACACGTGTGTGCACACGTGCATGTACAAGTCTTCCAGAGCAGTGTGAGAGAATGAGCACAGCCCAGAGACGGGAGTGACATATAAACAAGCTTACACAATGGCCTGAAAGGCTTGGGCAGACAGACACTGTGTTTTCCCCCAAACAGACCTGAGGCTGAGCAATGAGGAAATTAGGGGATCTGTCATTACATCATAAAATCAGTGACAGGTTTGGAAAACGAAGACTAAGACAGATGCCTCAGCCATATTTCCAAGACACTGGAGAATGCAAAGCAATGAAACCACTTTTCAGGCAGTGATCAAGAATGCCTCGCTCTATCTGGAGGGATTTCCTGAATTTGCAAGATCCCTGTGACTTTTCCAAAGAGCACCTGTAGCAAGCAGCCTGTGGCAGTGGCCCTCTACCTCAGTGAGAATGTCTTAGGGACCCCAGAGTGGGAACCTGGGCATCGCCTCCTGCTGGTCTCAATGGTCTCTCAATATGGATACTTATCCCTTCCAGAGGCCTGGCCAAAAACTATCACTACCTTCCACTTCTCAGTCTCAGAAAGAGGGTCTCTCCTGTGCTTGTGGGGTCCCTGAGTTTGAGGTAATGCCAACACACTGTCTGTTGCATAGGACAAACATATGAAGTCAGGGAGTTCACTTTAACACCCAAGCAATCTGAATGCAGTATTAGCCAGTTTTTGTTGCCTCAGTAATACTTTTCAGCAGGAAAGTTTCTCTACACAACTTACAATGTGTGCAGTAAAGAAAAAAATATTGCTAGAATATGATAGAAAGATTTTTAAAAGTTCCGAGTTGAAATTCCTTGAGGGAAAGAAAAGGAAACATATTACTTTCCACCTCTGTGTTCCAGCCCTTGGTTTTGAGGTCAAAGAGCACCAAGGCCCCCAAGCTCAAGGCTCTCCCGGCCCCTCCACCCACACACACTCCCAGGGAACCCCTGAGCTATCTTTCCAAATCTGTAATCATATCTCCGGGCATGTCTCTACAGCTCTTTATTTAGTTTCAAAATCCACAGTATCTTTTAAACAAAATGACGTAATTGCATTTTTTAAATGCCGGCCATGAAATCATTACTTTAAAAAAACAGCTAGTCAGATAATATATATGTTGGTCAAATAAAACTTTCTCTTTTTTAAGGTGCTGTATTTGGTCTTTTGCAGACACGTTTACGACTACTTCTAAAGAAAAGCTGCTAAGAGGAGCCTCCCACGGCATTCCGCAGTTTGACATTTTGTTCCAATGCCGTCAGGTTCTTAAACTACGCTGTACCTGACTCGCTTCATGAAAAACCCCCCAAATGGGCACATTAGGCACAGAAAAAAATTTCACTTATTTAAAATTCAGTGAATTTTAGTAGCATCAAAATAATGACCTAACCTGTCTGAACATGCAACTTCTTTTTCTTCAACCATGAACCAAATTCCTTTCTTTAACAAATGGTTAGATTTGAGGATCTAGATAAAATCCACCATGTTTTCAAGTTAAACCCTGATGGTTGTATTCAACTATAGCATGATTTTAAATTGACAGTGGCATTCATTTTTCTGTATTTTCCTATATTTATCCTAAATAAACTTCCTGGACCATAATATTTAGGGAGAAATTTAAGGTGTTTTATATTATACTCTGAAGTTCCAGTAAATTCTGTTTATCAGGGTTTACTCTTAGCTCAATGTCATACAACTGCCACATGATGCAAATATATGAATAAAAAGTATTTCAAATATAAAACCCTTAGCTCTGTGTCATAAATAAATTTGGGTAAAAACGCAAGCCTTCCACTGAGTCGTCTCGGCAAAGATGGCCCATCTTCTCTGCAAGAAGCAACCTAGGAATCAAGGGGAGAAAACCACAATCATCTGTCCATTCAGAAGAAACACAACCACAGTAGCAACCAGGAGCCAGGACATTACTTACCTTTCTTTAGCCAGAAGGACAGACATTCCTACAAGCTTGGCAAACTCTTCGGACGTAAGGGATCCCTTTTCTGAAACCTAACAAAAACACACAGCAGCAAAAATGTCATAATTTATACCTCCTAGGTACTAACCTAGAGAGAGAGTCTACCAGTATACTCAAGAAATAACTTACTTAATTTTCTGCTAAAATCCAAAGAATATTCACTACAGAGCTAAATCTTCATCACTTATGTTTAATACTACAAAAGCTGAAGGGCCCAGACCAAATAGAGGCTAAAATATCATGAAACTCTCTATAATGTAACAATGGCTTTGTATTAAAGCCTTAAAAAAAAAAACTTCAATATTCTTAAAAGGTACAAATAACAAATTCTAATCGAGTGTGTATATATACATATATATACACATACGTGTATATGTGTGTATATATGACATACACTTACATATATATTTAGGTTTAGTTTAAAATATATGGCTGAAATATCTATTTTCCTGGGTTTTTCATCTACTTTAAAACAAAAAGTATAAATGTGAGTTATTTAAATTATACAGGCTCACGATAGAGGCTATGAAGGCGGTAATATTTCAAGTATCCTAATGTGTAATAGCAGTTTGGCCACAAAATCAGTCTAAACTACAGTGCTTTTCATATATTTTGAAGCAATAATTTCATAAAACAACTTGTGATGGTTTGTAATGCTGCTTATGTAGGTGTTCCTGAAAGGGAAAGTTGAATCATGGGTAATATTTGATTAACAAAAGTAAAATTCTGTTCTCAAGACGGCACTTCAGACAAAAGAGAGCGCCTCACTAATTCTAATTCTCCTTTCATCTAAGATTTTTGAATGTTAGTAAGTTTTTAAATTTTTCAAAGTATAATTTTGATGAATATTTATTCATTGTAATGATAACCACTTTTAACTGGGTCTGCAAACATCACTTTTAGTAAAGTTAAATTCAAAAGGAAATCCTGTTTCCCAAGTTGCCAGGCACTCGGGTCCTCATACGAGCCCTAATGACTGAAGGAAACTGGTTCACATACTGTCTCCAAGGCTGAGGCCACCATTTCCTCTTCCTTGTGGGACTGAAGCTCAATTACCATGACGCCACTATCAAAAACTCGTAGCCTAAAAACCACAGACAGGAGAACAAAGCCATGAATATCTAGGATCTTCAACCACTAAGAAGGCACAAATATTTTTCACTTTCTTTCATGCCCAGGTATGAAGGTAATATATACACAAAACAACATTTAAAACTTAACGACCACAAGCAACTGTGGCATAACTAAAAAAAGCATGAATAAACAGTTAATAAAATCATAAACTATAATCCACATGCTGAATAAAATTCATCTGGCTAATTTTTTTTTAGCCTGAGGATAAGGAAAACAGAATTCACAGCTGAACATTTGTACTTCTAAGTCCCCAGAGACGATCACAAAATGTCTAAGGGAAGAGGGGCTAGTTACCCTGACCTCATGGGAGGAGCCCACATTCTTATCTCACCACTGCAAATCGCAAATCGACAAGAGTCAGACTGCTAGGCCCCTTAGGTCACCCACAGCATGGAAGCCAGGATGACAGAGGTGCTTGCGGTGTTTAGTGATTCTGTTCATATGTAATATAATTTCAAGAGAGGCAAAATGTTGGCTCGCCACACAGGATGGCGGACCAGGCAGGGCTTTCCTGTCTACTCTGTGCAGAACAGTAGCTATAGTTGGCAAACTTCTTGCAGAGGTTCGTTTACCTGAGAGGTAATTTCAGAGCTTCCAGCATCTTGCATGCATTCACTAAATCTTCCGGTGAAAGCAACTAATGGGGAAAAAAATCCAGTTTACACTGCAAATTAATAGAATGATGCTATATAATTATAATGATCACTAAAACAGAAGAGGAAATTTAAAAATTATAATTTCTCATGGATATTAGGTAGTTTAATCACTATAAGGCAAAATGATTAAGAAAGAAGCGAAGACCTATTCATTAAGTATTAAAGCAATGCTGGCCAATAAAAACAGAATGTAAATCTTATATGTAATTTAAAATTTTCTAGCAGACATATTTTAAAAAAATTAAAAGTTAAATTAATTTTAATACACATATACTTCATAGATCAAAAAATTCAACATATAATTGATAAAAAAATTAATGAGAAATTTAACATTTCCTCATTCTGCACTAAGTCTTCTAAATCTGGTGTGTAATTTACACTTCCAACAGATTATCAATTTGGATTAACTACAGTCCAAGCTCACAACTGTCACATGTAGCCAGCTACTGGCTACTCTTCCAGACCATGCAGCCTTAAAGCATCAGCCCAGTGTGGTGGTAATAGGTATAGGTTTGAGTCACGCAGAATGGCTGTGGAGCCAGCCCAGCCTCAGGCCATATCCCTGTCAAACTACTTTCTCTAGGTGTACCCTACGTCGAATTATTTAATCTAAGCCTTAGTTTCTACATCCCCAAATTAGTCCCAGATGGAGATCGTAAAAGTAGCTGCCTCACTAGTTACTGCGGAAGATAAATAAGGTAACACGTGCAGAAACCTGGTAGATAGTAAGTACTCGCTGGCAGTTATGATGACTATTCGAATAAAAACACACAGAACAGACTTAAGTCATGGGATTGGGGTGAGCACTGGAAAGACATGTGTGACTCATCTGCATGGAGATAATCAGTGGCACCACAGAACTGTGTTTGCCTGACAAAGAGTGCACTGACAGAACCTTGGAGGCCAAGGATGTCTGGGTGTTAAGGGGCAATGAGAGTTGAAGAATAGCCACTGCTGATTCACAGCCAAAGGAGCAGGGCAGCTTGCCCTCTGTATTATCTACAGGCACTCTGTTCCCAACCCAGCTAAGTCGAAACGATGATCACAGGGAAAGGACATCAGGTACCTTATTAATCACAATACAAACACAGACTATTGGAGCTGAAAGGGATCAGTCCAAATCCTTATTTTAAAGGTGGAAAATTGAATCTGAGAGGTTAAGTAAACTAATCAAGGTCACTTGGCAAAACCAGGAACAGAATCTACCTCTTAGATTTTAGAGCAGTATTCTTTTCATTGTCCAACAAACTTCTCAAAATAGTTTAGATATAATACAACCCTTCCTCAAATTGTATTCTCTGTGGGAGAATTTATATTATATTAAGAAAGTCTATATTTAGTTTGAAAAAGAGTATCTAAATATTCTATGCTTACTTCCATTCCTCGGGCTCGGTTTACTAAACAGTACACTTCTGTGAGTGACATTATTCCCCCTCGTTCCTGTTAAAATATGAAAATTTTAAGAAGTATTATGTTACAATTAGCACCAGGTAGCATTTCTTAGAAATCATAATCAGAGTGAAATCAGAAATTATAAAATTTCTTAGGAAGCTTTTAAAAACACTATTTACACACAGGAGAACTTACTCAGATACCACACAGCATTTCAAATTCAATATTTGGAGTTTAATATCATTATTACTCTTTTAACAATACTTAAATGAAAAGAGGGCCCTTTACCATGTTTCGAAAGTATATTTAAATGTTTTAAGTCATTCCAGCTAATAAAGATGAAATTATAGTATTAAATAAGAATATCACCACTTTGCAACCCCTGATGAATTAATAATCTAGATAACAACTATCAATGGCTGCTAACATCACAAAGAAAAGACAATCAGACATTACGTACTTCCCTATGAAAATGCACAATACCTCTATATAAAACATTCTTGTCAGAAAAAAAAAAAACTTCTAGATATAACTACTCGTTTACAGGGACTACACAGGATAGGGAAGCATGTTAATACATAAGTTAACTTCCAGACTCTGAGGCACTCTATCAGAAAACCTACTAGCTCCTTCAATAATAAATTGTGTGTGTGGGCGGGGGGGGAAATATAGGAGAAAGGGAAACCTAATAAATTTTTTAAAAAATCAAAAGACAAAGCAACTAATTGCAATGTATCCTGATTTGAACAAACCAACTATAAGAGAAAATGTGAACACTAACTAGATATTTGATAATATTAAAAAATTATTTTTAACTTTTTAGGTGTGAAATGGGATTATAGTTACATTCAAGGCATCTTTATTATTATAATTACATACTAAAATATTTACAGATAAAGTGATGTGATGTCTGGGATTTGCTTTACAGTAAGTGGAGGCTGGCTTACAGAAGAAGCTGGATGATGGGCACACAGGGATTCATTATACTATTCTATTTTGTCATATACTTGAAATATTTTTTGATACAAGTGCTTTAATAAAATTTTGATTGCCTGAATAATGTTGGACAAGATGAATCTTATTATGAAATTATTAATAGTACACACATATTAAGACTACTTATATTGAAATATATCTAAATATATAGAGATCATATATTTCCTTTTAAAATAAAAGAAAAACTTCATATCAAATAGATTTAGAAAATTATAGATATCTAAAATGAAAACTGAAAACAGTTTAGATTATTGACAAAAAATCCATTAATAAGTATGATGAACTAATTTAATATTCCCATAGGAAAAATAACATATTGGTTGAACAGTAACCATATCATAAAAGGAGTTAATGCTCTTGTTAATATTTCTGATGACATAAAAATAACAACACAATTTAAAGAGCCCGTTTAGGTTTTTTTACCTCTAAAGGTGCCTGCAATATTCCAGCCAGCTGTTTGGCCAGCTGCATGTGGTACTGTGTACCTGAGCCATAGGTTTCCCTGGTAACTGGGTTAGCTATTCCCATGCTCAGCAAATACGATTTAAACCTGATGGTCTATAATGAGAGGAAAAAATGCACAAAAAGAGAATTTAGAATTAGTCTTCATCCCAACATCTGAAATCCTTCCACCATAAATTAAATTCAATTCTATTTCTAGTAGTTCTCTGCATAAATCTAATTAATCTTTCTTCCCCTATCTTGATATCCATATTCCATTTACAAGTTCAGTGTGAGCGATTTGGATGACAACTATGATATATTTAATGCCAACCCAATGATACAACCAATGGCTGTGACCAGATTGTAGACAAATTTAATGAAACAGATATCAAACTTATAAATATTTATAAATCAGCCACTCCTTACATATTTCAGTATCTTTGTTTTCAACAATCCAAGAAAAGCTATTGAAATATCCTTTAACCTTACTAGAATCAACAAAATTTTTATGGTTAATTTTTTCTTTAGCTCTTTTACATATCCTCAAGTCCTAGAAGAAATAAAACACTACGCTGACCAAACTGGTAAACCACAAAAATATCACTGCATTATTTGTACAGTTTCTAATGCCTTAAAAAGCACCCTATTTACCTCATCTTCTGTGATGTCTCCTTGCTTCTCTTTAATCTTATTAGCAATTGATTTTGATAACTCCACCATTTCCTTAGCCTGTCAAGAGAACAGTAAAAGAATGAAAAGAAATAATGTCCTCAAAGTGTCTGAGAACAAAATGTTTTCAAAATTGTATCATAATTGGTATGAACTTAATAAATATAAATGACATCTACCTTGATCATTAGTTTGCTGAGGTCTTCAAAGGCCTGAAATGAGAAATGAGTTTTTATTGGAATCTGTCTAAAGAATTACAATGTTTTAAAGCAATAAAACACTCTATTTTCTTCCTCATGATACCAATTTATGAAGTTTTCTTACAAATGTCAATTTATTTATATAAGTAATAAATATACCTTATTCTAAGAATTCAATTTAGCTAAGAAAGCATTAATTTTCCAAAACAAACTGTAAAAAACTTTTCAAGTTTTCAAAAATAAAATAGAAACTCTTGATAAAACACAAACTAAAGGTGACATAAGTAATGGTTCAGAAAATATTATTTACTATTCTTTGACACAAGAAAATGTGTCACTGGCTTTTCTCCAAACCATTTCCTGACAGGAGGTCAAGAATCAAAGACGTCGTAAAGCTTTCCTGGCTGAAAACGGCAATGTGCAGCTGCAGGAATACTTCTTTAGACAAAATTTTAGCTTTAATAGCAGATATTAAAAAAATAAAATAAAAATAAAAAATAAAGTAATATTTGATTTTTTAAAAAAAGCAGCTGAGACTTAACTGAAACCTGTGGCTGATTAATGAATTATACCTGTGGCTTTGGATATAGTGGATTTAACAAAAGAAAAACATCCAAATAGCACCAAAACAAATCTAAATAAAACCCATCAATTGTTTAACTTAGTATAATGAATATCCACTTCAAAGGCCTCTTCAAATTTAATGATATATTTATATAAATTTGTTTCAAATTACCAAAATATACTTCCAGTGCAGAATACTTTCTAATTGATGTGCACAGATGTTATTTTTTAAAACTGATTGAGCAATCTATCATTAACTGAAAATCTTTTGATCTACATATACTAGTGATCAATAGGTTCTGATTAGCTTATACCCATCTTAATTACATGCAGGACGGTATCTGCAAAAGGATTTTGCTAAAAGAATAGAGTGTTGTGAAGGATTCTTATGGCCCATTCACTGACGCTAATACTGAAAACAAAGGGGAATGTGCACACACCTAACAGGAATTTCCTCAGATAAACAAAAGGCTTAACACTGGATTCTTATCAGCAACAGCCAGCAGATGCAGGAAACCTTTTGTGGGAAAGTATGGGCACCAGCCCTGAAACTAAGTCAATTCTAACGTTTAAATGAAGGGCAAATCACACACCTAGTTTTCAAAAATAAAACACACAAACCTTTACACACTTAGATTTTTATTTTGAATATAAAAAGAAGTTTAAGGAAAACTACCAACACTTTAAATTTTATATGGTAAGTCACTTTATTGTATTATATTTTCATAAAAATATGAAAAGTAATAAAAGTAACAGAATATGTAGATTAGCCCTTATTCCTGTTGGAATAAGGCTTATAAAAAATAAATATAAGTATTTTAGTGCCTTAACAAGAATTTCCTATAAAATATTTTGAGTAATTAAACACAAACAAAAGTTTCCTCATTTCTATTTCTATTATTATTCTAATATTTGGAATTAGCCAACTATCCAAAAACTGGGTGGAGAAACTACCTACAATAAAATTAAAGCTACATATGTACAAGTGCAAACTAGATGAACATGCCCAGTCTATTATTTCACTTGCCAGTTTATAAAACCTTCTATCCCTCTACCACGTCTCTAGTTAAATTTCCACTCCAATTTTGAGAAAAGTGGCATCTGACTTAAAACCAGGGGGTACCCTCTAAGGCCAATTTGTCCCATTCTTTCTTATTTCCAGTCATTACTTTGGTTGTAAGCTTCAGTAACTATTAATATAATCTTGAATTTTCTGTTTCAATATTCTTGATTCTGTACTTTTGCATATCCATTCCCTCCACCGGCCCAACTTTCAGGCCTTGACTTCCATTACTGCTACTAACAAGCCTTCCCTGACCCAAATGGAGTAAGAGGCATGTTACATGTTCCCATTGCAGCCTCTATTTCCTCCTAAAACAACATTCTCACACTGCAGAGAAAGCCTGTTTGCCTGCCTGCCCAGTGCACCATCAGACTATCTCAAACATCTGATGCAGGGCTCACACAAAGAAGAAAACAAGTACTATCTACTGAATAAATCAGTGACCTGCAAGAGAGCACAATGTTTGTGTAGAATTCTTTGAGTTATGTTAATTTTGTGAAAATTACAGTAAAACAGTAACATTTTATAAATTAAGAAAAACAGTATTTTGAACATCAAATTAATATGGCGGCATTCGGAAAAAGGACCACTATTGATGCAGTTACCTCATTGTTCAATACCATCTCCATAAGTGTTACTCAAAAGGATGACAACAAAAGTCACTGAAAGAGGACAGTGACAGCACCTTCTGAGTGGCAAAAAGAGTGGCCATGATGTAGTAGGCTACAATTGCCTACAAATCAGGAGACCTGAGTTCTAATAATCCTGGATCCAAATCCAGTCACTAGCTCTGAGACAATTATTTCTCTGGATAGTAAGAACAGTTCTAATGCTAAAACGCTGGAATTTTATGAGAATAAAGGATTCTGGAAAGATGGTGGCTATGGCAGCATAGATTTTTAATATCTTCAATTCTCAACATAAAAACAGAGCAACTAAATCTCGAAACCAAAAACTCACAGGCAGCATATACTACAAAACTAAATGACAAGATAGTCACAAAAATCCCAAGATACAAGCAAGTGGAGACAAACCACCAAGAGCCACAAGACCTGCATAATATCAGCATCAAAGCAGGAGAAAGGAAAGGGAGGCGCCAGGGCAACTGATCGGTCTAGAATAAGAGAACCCCAAAAGATCCAACAGGTGGTCACTGGGAAGTAAGATGGGCCAAACTTGAGGACAGTAACTCAAACGGGAAGGGTTTGTCCACTTCAGTGTTGGGTGGGTACGAGAGGTCCTCAGGAAAGGCTGAAGCAGCCTATGAACTCATCAGACTGACCCTTCAGGCTTCTCTTCCAGGACAGGATCGCACACCGGGAAAAAGCTCCCGTGAGGGGAATTAAAAACTGAGCATAGTAGAGACAACAGGGAGGAAGAAAGAAAAAGGTCTAGATAAAAATGGGATGAAAACAGGGCCAAGAAATCACAGAAAGCAAGCCACTACCTTTTTAACACTGTATGAACACAGCAGAAGACTGAGCTCTGTGTAGTAAAAAAAGATATTCTGAACTAGATATTCCTCTATAAGTTCAGGAAAACTTCACATGAATATTAGCAACAGTAAGGTATCAAGGTCAAATTCCGTACAAAATTATTATAAGAAAAAAATAAGGAGCAGAACATTACAAACAATGAAGGCATGCCAAAAAGACATGCTCATTGGTCAGATCAAAATGTAATCTTTATTTCAAAATGAGCTAAAGAATGTTTTAAAAATAATGCAAGCTGGGAAAGGACAAAATAAATCAGAAATGAAATGACAAGATGCAGAAAAGGATTTTTTAAAATCATTTCTGAAATAAAGACTAGACAGAACACAAGAATGAATAAACACGACATAATATCTTAAGAGAAACAAGTAAAAAAAAGGAAAATTTTCTAAATAAAAAAGAAATGAAGAAGAGGGGTTGAAATTCACAAATAGTAAAGATAGGCAGTAAAGCTATAACATACAGCTAATATGAGTCTCGGAATAAAAAGAAATCAAAGCAATTATTGAAAATTATTATATAGAAAAACTCCTCTGAAATTAAAAGAAAAAACTTCTGAAACCAAATACAGAAAGCATATTCAATAACAACCTAGAATGAGGAGGAAAAAAAAATGGTGTAGGTCGTAGAGGCTCTGTACATCTCCCTGGCGACCAAATCAAAATTGTGACAGAAACAAGGAGCAAACAGCAAGGAAAAATCACCTGGGATCTAGATGAACAAGCCATACAACTAGGGAGAAGTCTATGAAATCACCCTGCAATGGCAGAGATAAGAAGGGGCGAGGATGCGAGACTGCCCGGTCCCTAGAGGCTGAGTGGGACAGAAGCTGCAGCAGCAACAGCAACAGACGCCTCTTAAAGGGGTCACATCTGCAAGAGAACTTTCGCGGTGATGGACCTGCTAGCTCTGAGCACCAGCGCAGGTTCAGCTGCTACGCACAGGGGGCACCGGGGACTTACAGGGAGATGTTGCACGGAAGTGCCAACGGTATCCAATATTCCTCTGCTGAGCCCTCCCCACTCCCAGTGCGTGGACACCAGCACCGCCATAGCTGAGAAGTCATCAAACTGGACAACAGAGGGTGCTCAGCCCAGAGGATTCCCTGAAACCCAGCACCCCCCCCCACAACTGGAGGCCCCACCCAAACCCATTCCAGGTATATCCTCAGCGAGTCAGGTGCTCCTTACTGAGCAGCGCCTAGACGCACACTGGTGGCATCTGGCCTCGGTTTCTGGTGCAGCCTTTTGAGGCAACTATAAGCACAGCATCTGTGGATTGCTTGCTGAATCTTAACAGGTGGCCCTGGAGGGGCACAGGCTTGGGCTAAATTTGGCCTGCAGCTGAACCCCTCTCAGGACTGTGACACTGGACACCTACTTCACAAATCCACACTAGTAAGACTGAGAGACTTAGCAGCTTTACTTAGGACATAGAAACAGAGGCAGAAGGACAGCCAAAATGGGAAGACAAAGAAGCAGAATCCATATGAGAAAACAGAACAGAGACCCAGAAATAATGAAATCAAGAAATCTAACAAATGCAGAATTCAAAACACCAGTTATAAAGATGCTCAATGAACTTATGGGAAGTGTAGATGAATTTAGTGAGAACTTCAACAAAGAGATAAAAAACGTAAAAATGGAAATGGAGATTATAAAAGGGAACCAGTCTGAAATGAAGAACACATTATCTGAGATGAGAAGTATATTGAATGGAATAAACAAAGTGAATAAAGAAGACAATCAAATCTAGAGGATGGGAAAGCCAAGGAAACTCAATCAGAATGTCAAGAAAAAGAAGCCAAGACTGTAATAATAATTTAAGGAGCCTATGGGACACTTAAAGGTAAAAATATCCATTTCATTGGTGTATTGGAAGAAAAACAAGATGTTGAACAGCTACTTGAAGAAATAATGATGGAAAACTTCCCTAACCTGGTGAAGAAATGGACATAAAACCCCAGGAAGCTCAAAAAATCCCAAAAACCAGGAATCCAAAGAGGCCCACACCAAGACAGATCATAATTAAAATGCCAAAGGTTAAATTCAAAGAGAGAATCTTAAAAGCAGCAAGAGAAAAGCAGTTAGTTACCTACAAGGGAGCACCCATAAGACTGACAGCTGATTTCTCAAAAGAAACTATGCAGGACAAAAGGGCTTGGCATAAAATATTTGACATGAAGACCCAAGGATCTACAACCAAGAATACTTTATCCAGCAAAGCTATCATTTAGAGTTGAAAGACAGATAAAGAGCTTCTCAGACAAAAATAAGCTAAAGGAATTCATCATCACCAAGCCAGTATTACAGGAAATACTGGAGGGACTTCAAGAAGAAAAAGTTTGTATCAAGAACAGGAATAAAGAATGGTAACAACTACATTCCTATCAATAAGTACCTCAAATGTTAAAGAATTAAGTGCTCCAACAAAGATAGAGTGGATGAATGGATAAGAAAACAAGACCCCTACATGCCGCCTACAAGAAACTCACTTCAGATTAAAAGACACACACAGACTAAAAGGAAGAGGATGGAAAAAGATATTGCCTTGATGGACCTAGAAGGTATTTAGGTCAGACAGAGAAAGAGAAATATCATATGATTTCACTTATATGCAGAATCTAAGGAAAAGAACAAACTAATCAAAAACAGACTCACAAATATAGTGGACAATTTGTTGATGGACAGACGGGAAGGAGGGTTAGGGAGCTGGGAGAATTGGGGTGAAGGGTTAAAGAAGTAGAAATTAGTATATGATGGATGGTCACAGGGATAGGGAGCACAGCATGAGAATGCAGTTTGCATTAATATGTTGGCTAGGTGGAGGGCCAGGGGAGGAAAGGAGCAATTGGGGGGATCGTTTTATTGACTATATATATTGTCTAACCAATGTACTGTATACTTGAAACTAATTTAAAATGAAAGAGAGAGAGAGAGAAAGAGAGAAGGAGAGAGGGAGGGAGGGAGGGAGGAAGGAAGGAAGGAGGGAAGGAAGGAAGGAGGGAAGGAGGAGGAAGGGAAGGAAGGAAGGAAGGAAGGAAGGAAGGAAGGAAGGAAGGAAGGAAGGAAGGAAGGAAGGGAAGGAAAGACAGACTGACTTGGGGGGGAAAAAAAACCAGAATGACTAACACATTCTAGTAAACACATAGACACATTCCAGTAAAATTACTGGGATTTAAAAAAAAAAAAATTCTGAGAGGGAAGCAGCTCTTCAGAAAGTACTCTAACTAATAAATGAAAAATCATAGAACATCACCATTTGCAACAACCAATGAACCAACAGATCTATGCACTGAACATTAACAGCTACTAAAATCATAAAAAGAGACACGATGTGCCTCCTGATGAAAGAACACAGACCTCTAGTATTACTAAAGGATCAAACATGAGTCTCATCAAGCCTCTGGGTCTAGGTGCCAATTTGCAAGAAATACATAGGGCTGGAACATGTACAACTTTACCATAAATATGCGATCAGCAAAACCTGGACCACGGGCACTTAAGACAAATGCCCTTAGTTCCTCAACAACAATCTGTATTTTCAATTAGTGGGCCCAGAATAGATATTATATGGTTAATGTTACGTGTCAACTTGACTAGATTATGGGATGCTCAGGAATTTGATCAACTATTATTCTGAGTGTGTCTGTGAGAGTGCTGCCACATGCGGTCAGAGTTTGAATCATTAGGCTGAGTAAACTAGACTGCCCTCTCCAATGAGGGTAGGCCTCATCCAGTCCACTGAGGGCGTGAAGGAACAAAATGTTGGAGGAAGGGAGAATTTGCTCTTTCTCTGCCCAGCTGCTGAGCTGAGACATCAGTCTTCTCCTGCCCTTGCACTGGGACTTATCACCATCAACTCTCCTGGTTCTCAGGCCTTTGGACTCAGATTAGGATTTATATCATCAGCTTTCCTGGGTCACCAGCTTGCAGGTGGTAGACTATGGGACTTCTCAGTCTCCATAATCGCATTAGCCAATTTCTTATAATAAACCTCATTGTGTACAGAGATATATAGATATTTATATGTACAGAGATATATAGATATCAATATATCTATATCTTGATATCTATATGTCTCCTATTGCTTCTGTTTCTCTGGAGAACCTTGACTAATATAAGTATTCAAGAACTATTTGCAATTTAGACTTTGAAGTTCTCTGAACAGCGTTAATCAATGGAATTTTACTTACAAACTATTTACTTACAAACTATTATAAAAACTAAAGAATTACTTCACAGACTCATTTCATAAAAATCCAAGACCATTTTTATATAAACATAAAACCAATGATATGTTTAGATGTTTTAACTAATTTAGAATCTAATGCATAACTGATTTTCTTAACTAGCATTATCTCCCTTTCACTTGAATCTTCTCATATGTGGTGAAGTTTCAGAAATGTAATGTACATGCTCGGGTTGGTGTCCTAGTTGATAGGCTGGCTGTTTTGAGCCATTCTTACTGTCTCTGTGTTTGGGTCCCTGAGTAGTCATCAGCATAAAACTGTGGTGTATGACCAGGGTTCAGGACCACAAAATAGCATTTTTCCCTCAATTAAGTTAACCAAAGGTCTATAATAATTATATAGAGGACTTTGAATTCATTAGGCATATCCCTCAATAAATTCCATCTAGATTTTAAAATTTACATATAACAATCATGGTATTTTCTAACATCACAGAAAACAAATTGGCATTTCTTTTTCATTCCTTTTTGAAAGAAGTTTTGAAACACATTTTGACTAAATTATGCCAACCTGAGGTAGACCTGTTAAATGGAATAAGATATTGTATAGCATCAAGCAAACTAAATATATTCCAATATACGGAATGGAATTAGTCACAGCTATATCCAAAAGAATAAACACAAATGGCTGAAAAAGACAGCTGACCGGAACTTGTGTACGTGTTACCTCAGAAATGTTTTTGTCGGTTTCTTTTCTTTTTTCTTCCAGTTTCCTCTCAATACCTACAATTCCTACAGCCCTTATTCTTCCTGGCTGAAAAACAAAAGTAGAAAATAAAACATACAAAATAGGAAGGACACAATCTTTCGTAACCCGCCACATGGTGTTTTCAGTGGTGGGAAAGGACCCACAAAGAACCAAAGAAAAACAGCACGTAATTACATCTAGTTTCCTTTCAAAATATTTGTCAGTTCCTTGCCATATATAATAACAATCTTCAAATCATTATAAAGAAGCACTGAACATACAATAAATGGCATATTTTACTCTTCGTTTCAGATAATAAATTTCCTAACCAATTTTGTTCTTAGGCAACCTTTTACATATGCATCAGATATTTATTTAATAGGGACTCAAAAATTGTAGTAAAAATTTTGGTACTTGACAGTTATTATACAAACTATTTCTACACATTTGAATATCTGTCCACAGTTGATAGTTAATTTAGACTAGCCTGGAAAATGTCAGCCAGGGGTATTGTGTATTCTCTCAGATGCCACACTAATTATGAAGAACAAAATGAAGGGAGTAGAATCTAATTTGTACCACCCCAAGAATTACTCTGGTAAGTAGTCATCTATTTTTACTAAGTGTCTATTGTCTACAGAGCACTAAATTAGGTTCTGTGAAAATAAATTTTGAATCAAATATCATTATTTTATTTCTTCAAAGTTCTGTAATCACAGAAATCTTTTTCCTTAATGAAGATGCAAGCACAGAGCTGAAAACATTGGATTAAGAAACAGTTTAAAAACTACCTGGGGTCCTCTGTTTGTTTGTAATGACCGGGAAACTGGAATATTCTCCCATCTTCTCTGTGTCATTTCCTCTGATAAACGCCTATAAAACTGTTATACATATAGATACACTTTAAATGAGTCAGTCAGGTTGTGGCATCCTCATATAAATCATTACTTAACATTTCTCTAGTTGAAAAGTCTGTTCAGTCATTTGCAACAAGTCTAGAACTCTCAGAGACATCAAAGAAAATCAAAGGAAGTTCTTTTCTTGGATCAACTTCAGAAAGAACAAAGAAAAAAAAAAGGAACTGACCTTCTACATAAAGTGAGCTATTCTCAACAAAGAGATGAGTGACAATGAAATAAATAGACTTACTTTAAACAATCTTGCCTATGTGGATTGTTTTCAATCTATAGTGAAACTGACACCATGCCAAGAAAAATATACAACCATTATCCATGAAGAAGCAGAGAATAAATTGTCTAGTTAAAATATGTAATCAGAAATTAGGCCCAAATCATACCTCTGCTCACATAAATCAACTATATTTTTCAGCTACAGTGAGATTGACTTTAGCTAGTGACTTATATTTGTTTAGTACCTACTGTGTGAAGAGCACTGGGGGAGGTACTATAGAAAAAAGAACATAACTAATTTATGACATCAAGGGGGTGATAAACACACACTTATAAATGTCTAAAGACTATTTATACAGCAACTTATTAATCAGAATATATAAACTATCACACTATGGAAGAAGTACTTCAGTGATTAGATCTGTACAGAGTTAATAAAGATAAACTATCTGATTTAAGGCTGGCGAGCTTTCAGATACTGATGTAATTTAACATGTCACTACATTATACTCTGTCCCTTTAACCACACTACAGTAATAGACCACTGAAAACTTTACTCGTGGCCTAATGGCATGACTTAGCATATTTCCAGTCTCTGTTCTTTCCTTCTGACCACACCCTCCAGCTTCCTGTTCCCACTGAAACCTAAACTTCATATTCTCCACTGATAAGGCTTAAGATACCAAAAATTTTATTGTAAAAATATTGTGCAACCTGTTGTGTTGCTTTCATCATATTAACAATATAGAAACAATATTGCATTCCATTATATTAACAAACAACAACAAAAAGTTCTGGTCCAATTTTATTCATATAGAAACCTACCTCAATCTGGCCATGTTCTTTGAAGGAGAGTTTGATGTAGGAGTTCTTACTACCCTGAAATGGACCGAGCTCTTTGTTAGCAGGAGCTGGGTGGAGATGAACCACGATTTTGGCACTAAAGAAAAAGCGAATGTAATATATTAAATTGCCTTTTACAACTAATTCTATTACCATAACTTTTACTATATTTTAGGTCATTTTTAAAATTCATGTAGAATCTGCGGTCATGCCACACCGAAAGTGCCTGATCTCGTCTGATCTCGGAAGCTAAGCAGGGTTGGGCGTGGTTAGTACTTGGATGGGAGACCACCTAGGAATATCAGGTGCCGTAGGCATTTTAAAAAATAAATAAATAAATAAATGAATAAATAAATAAATAAATAAATAGAATAAAATTAAATTCATGTAGCAACAAAGAATATCCTGAAAGGAATCCTTTCAAAGTCTGTATTAATTCAGCCTTAATAAACCTTTCAAAAATATCTCTACTTAAAACTTACAAACTATAAACAAAAAAGTTCAAGTTACTAGGTCTATTGATTAAACAAAAATGTGATTTTAGGAAATAAGTTCAAAATAAATCTGCAAAATTTGGGGTGGTTTATGATTTTGGTTTTCCATTTAGAGTAATCCTCCAAGGTCACCAGGAGCCCTATAATTTCTGCCAAAGCATACTACCTTACTCACTTGAAAACAAAATGTGAAAACTTATCTATGTAAAACTGGCCAGCTGACATTTTATTAAAACTCCATCCAAAACTAACATTGTACAGTGTCATTTGTGGAAAATACCACTCAATCAACAGCATGATCTAGAAAGATATCCAATAGCAAAAACAATTCTCAAAATGCTGCTGCTCTAAGAACATAAATTACCATAATCTTTCTGACTACCATCATCTTCTATGCTGTTAAAAATATCACTGTATTTGTTCAGTTTTATAAGGTCTTTTTTTTCCTCTTTTTTCCCCCAATCTGCTCAATAAACAATCTTCTATAAAGATTTGCAAAATCAAAAAACTTAGCCAAAATATCTTAGATACCTAGCCTAAAGCTTTTTTCTTTATGATCACATTATAGATTCACCTATTATTCGATTTTACTTTGTTTAGGCCTATATGGTTGCCTAAATATCACTGTAAAATTGAAACACCATGTGTGGGGTCTCCAATTTAACAAATGTTTTGTTTAGTGAACTAGGGACAGATATGTAAGGACTCTTCATCTATTCTTTTATGGTGAACAACTTTTAAGAGAGGTGAGCAAACAAACTGTGCAAGCAGAATCACAGGACTATTTGTAACAAACTGCCAGATACAGCAACAAAAACTATGACAATTAGGATAGGGTGACTAAGCAAAAGCAGTATACAATCTTTAAAACTTAAAAACCTGAGCCCTGCTATCAGATTTTGCCAAAGGAAACCAAATGAAAAGCTAAAAGATTATGATACAAGATGAAGTTTAAAAATCCCACTCAGCATAAAAGATTCATGCCAATTTTTTCACATATTCATTTCTTAGGTCATTAAATACCATATATTATCAAGTTTAACATCCACCAAATCAAAGAAGCATCTTGGGTTCAGAGATATTAAAAGGAGAAAACAAATGTACATCTTTGAATCACTGAGATATAGTAATTGTTTAGGGCCAAGGGAGGAGCTAAGAACTAAAAAGACTATTTCAGAAAAGTTAACCTGGCACATTATTGATTTCTTTCTCACTAGAGATGTTGAAAAATAATACATTAATGTGAAGGTAACTATTTTAAATATTTTTGTTATAGAGTTTAGATTTCCTTGAAACACAGCAGAGGAAAATTCAAATGATCTAGAGTACCCTTAAAGTTTTACTTTGTAGAGCTTAACAAGAAAAGTAATATAAATAAATATCGATCGAATCATTATATTGTACACCAGAAACTAATATAATGTTGTATGTCAAGTATACCCCGATTAAAAAAAATTTTTAAAAAAAAGAATGTAACAGGATAGAGAAAAGTGACAAGGGGCATAATATAAATTAGAGATAGAGACTACTCTGAAAGTATACACCTTACTAATCTTTTCAAAGTATTGGTTAGTTTCTTTTACGTCAAATAAGTGGCCTTTTATGCTAGCTATATTATAATTAAGGCATGCATTGCACTTCCAGTGGCATTCAACACTTATTTAACATCTGCTGATGTTAAATGACTTCCATATATCGAGTTTAAGGTATGACAATACCTTCTTATGGGAACTCCTGACCGAAGGCTGTTATTTATAAAGCCCCAAAACACAATCATTAGATTCATTTCCACATACGCAGTATGGCACAGCAATAAATCAACTAAATTGACAATAATATCTTGAATGGAAATGTTTTTTGAGAACAAAGGCTATAATACACAGATCTTACCTTTTCCCAATTCCAGCTGCCTGTTCTTCGATGAACACAATCTGGGAAAGAGGAATGGCCATGCAGCATTCCTAGGAGGAAACAAAGAGAAAGCAACGATTAGTTAAGAGATCCTGGTTTTATAGCATTTAAAAGAGTGCCAAGTACCTTTAAGATATTTAATAAAAAATAATGTGATTTTATTTCTTAAATAAATCTAAGGAAACACTGAAAGAAAAACAACATCGTGGTGGCATTTTACTTCATGGAAGAAAGTAAAAAAGCAGCTGTAACTACCTTTGCTTTTACAGTAGGTCCATCTTTTAAAAGGCAGTATTTATACAAAACTTTTTACATACAATATATTTACATGTAAAACAAAAAACAGAACAGGTAAAGCGAAATAACTTTAAGGAATATGTTCTTTATAATTTTCTATACTTCACTCACCCACTCACAATAAATTTTTAACAGAAAATACTAATGTAGCTTCCCTTTATTAGTACATTTAATTTTTTAAATTATTATAAATGAATGGCATTTAATAGCTGGTCTAAGGATTTCTAAATCAGCCTCTGTATATGATAATCAAAAAATTATACTAAGATTAATTTATAAACATATGGTTTAAAAACACATACTCCTCCAAAAAAGATTTCTTTTCAAAAGCATTAGACGTTAACAGTTATAAGGCACGCATTAACAAGGACAATATCACCATTAAGGGGGCAAAAATTGGTTCTTGAAGAGCAAAAGAAGTCTTAGATTTTGCAATGGTAGTGGCCTTTCAAAGAGCCTTGGTAAAGTATATAGTTTATCTGTGGAATTAAAATTACATGGCAGGGGCAGCAATTATTAAAATAATATATAAGAGATTGTTTATTTTATTGAAATTTATACACACACATTTTCAAGTTAAAGCTCTTTGGAATAATGAAATCATCTCTGTACACATAACTTACTCTCTCTTCCTATAAATGAAAAAACAGAGAGGTTTCTCTTCCTTAGAGTCTGTCCTTCTCAATAGTCTAGGTAAAAGCATGCACTTGCCAGCAGTCCTATTGTCCTTGTTCTCAACAACAACCAGCAGAATGGGTTGTTTTGAGGACGAATGAGTTTTTTTCTAAGGACTCCTGACAACTGATGGAAGAATTATTCCTGTTAAACAGGGACATTCAGGCGTAGGATCTGACTGGTGTTTAAAACACAGGAGTCAACATGATTCTCTATTCAGTAACTCCAGACTTTTCTGGAGCTGAATGAGGGACAACACGCTAACTCTTCTATCTCTATTCCATTCGGAGAAATTATATGGGACACGCTCTGCTGACACTGTAAAAATGAAAATTTGTTTCATCTATTTGTTGAATTTTTTATAGTTCTGTCAGAAAAGAAAAAGAAAAACTTCAGTGATTTAAAACCTAAAACAGGTGTAAAAAACTCTTACGTGATTTTTCTGATCTCTCCAAATTAAGCGGTGTGTACTAAGAAGGAGGGTCCCAGCATCAAATTTTATCTAGAAAGACAAGATAATTACAAAATATTAATAATATATCACTCTGTGTGGTCCAGTTTTTCCTCCTCACAAATGACATAAGAATAAGTTAATCATAAATTGACATTTTAGAATTAGGCTTATCACAAATTAAAGAGAAGCAATTTTGTACACTTCATAAGCTCTATGAATGTGTATATATGTATACATATATATAATATATAGACATTACATATATATGTGTACATATATATATTATATATGTGTGTGTGTATATATATATATATATATATACAGCCTTGCTTAAGTTAGGAAAAAATTGCAAACAACCTAGATGTGTTAATAATAGAGGAGTGCTTAAATCAAGTATGATAGATTCATACTATGGATTCCATACAGAGGTTAAAAAGAATAATGAGGTAGAGCTGTTTAGACTATCATGTAACTCTAAGACATCAAGTTAGTGGGGAAAAAAAAATCAACTTACAGTATATTATACACGATGATAGGTAGGTAGATAGACAGACAGACAGAGTGACAGAATTTCCATATTCCCCAAACTACATGTGAGATATATACATGTGTGTGTAAGTAGTAGAAAAAGGTCTAAATAGACTACTCGATGGTCTGTTAACAATGATTATCTGAGAAAAAGTGTGAGGAACAGGAAGAAGAGAAGCAAAGCGCCCTTTTCCCAATCTTCACTACTGCTTGAGTTTTTTAACAATGCGATTGAAATCGTGTATAACATTCACACATATAATTTTTTAAAATAATTTTAAATAGTAAGAAAATCCAGAAATAGACACAAACGCATACAAAAATAAGTGTGAATGGAGATTTAACCAATGGCACTGGGAAAACTGGGTTGCCCAGTAGGAAAAACAAACATTAAGTTGGATTTATACCTAATATACCGCACCAAAATAAATTCTAGATGGATCAAATATCTGAATTAAAATAAAAATTATAAAAGTACTAGAAAAACTCATGAGATAATTTTTTAAATAATCTGAGAGAAGGTCTTTCTAAGAGAAACAGTAAACCCATTAGCATGAGAGGAAACAACTGACAAATTCAACTCCGCATACACACATGCACACAAATTCTTCATGGCAAGGGCAAAGACAGACTGCAAAAAATACCTAACATCAGAGACAAAGGGCTAATTTCCATAATATATAAAGTACACTTAAAAACCAATAATAAAATAGCCTATAATCCATTAGAGAAATAGGTAAAGACTATTTACAAAAAGTTCACAGGAAAGGATCTACAAATGGCTCTTAAACCCATTAACAAATACCCAACTTTATCTTAATGATATCCTATTAATGATGAGAAAAAGGCAAATTAAGGGACCATCAAGATTCCCTTTCATCCATGAGACTGGTAGAAGCCTAAGTTTGATAAAACAGTACTGGGGAAATAAGCATTTGCACATATTGCTGAAGGGCCAACCTCTATGGAGGGCAGTGCATTAATACCTATCAAAAATACAAATATACAAATCCTTTGATCTAGTAATTGCACTTCTAGGAATTTATTCCATGGATAAATTCACACCTGAGTACAATGGTACACTACTATGTAATCCACTGCTGTTTGCTAAAAGTAAAAGTAGCAATTTAAATGTCTATCAAAAGGGAAGAGTACATCCACACAAAGGACTACTCAGTCCTTAAAAAGAAGGTACTTACTGTATTTGATAAAATCTAAAGAGCCATTGACTGTCAGACTATCCTGATTCCAGAGTTGTTAAAATGTGGGGGAGAATATGCATTTAAAATTGATGATATATGGTAAATTCTCCACATTAAAAGAAAAAAGTAAGAGTCGAACTCTATGCATAGTATATTATAAATTTATATTTTAAAAAGAAAAAATATTTTATACAAATACCTATATATGACACATACAAATCTCTATGCATGCACAGCTCTAGAATGATGCACTCATGGCCTCTGATGAGGATCTGGGTGACAAAGACAGGGTAGGAAGGAGATTTTTTAACTTTATACTTTTTGTGGGTTTTGAATTTTTATCATGGGATTGTGTCACCTACTGAAAATATAAATGTAACAATGGTTTTTAAAACTATAATACAATCACAAAAAATGCCAGCTAGGTCTTTAGAACTAATACTTTAATCCTCATAATTTGTTATTATGCACTGAAAATTATGTAAATAAGCAAATTTTAGAGTTGTAACCCAAGAGATTAATAAATCAAACCACTTAATTTCTGTTAAAAGCAAAAAATATATTGGAAGTTTCTATTAACTCTAATTACTAGAAAGTAGAAATTGCCTTAAGGTAGGACATGCTTATATCCTTTTGAGGAATAATTCATTATTTCAAAAGTTATATGGCTGGTCCCATTATAAGGCTGCCTTACAACATAAACTCGAAGAAAGCATTTTAGTGAGAGTCTAATTTACTACAAATGATAATCCTTTTGAGTTTAAACTAACGTGGTTAAAATATCTGTCAAGTAAATAACTGACCGATTAGAACATTATCACGGTTCTAATTGTTCTTAAGTAAAAATAACTATAAATGTATGTAGTAGATATTTATATGTTATGATACTCTCATTAATATAGAAAGAAGTAGGTTTCAAAATTGTATACATAGCATGATTATACATGCACACAGAATATGCCAAAAGTAATTCTTTATTGGTAATAGGATCACTGATTATTTCAACCTTCTTTTGGCCAATATTTAACAACTTTATTATTTGTCTAACAAAAAAAGATAAAGAAATTCATTATAGGCATATATAACTCTATTTAACTCTAAAATGTATGTTAATTATTTTTGTTAGACATGCAGAAACACTCTTTTGTCAAAAAAGTCCGTGTAATAAAAAATCAACACTTTTGACAAGAGTAAGGTATGACTATATTATAAATATTTTAATATTAGTAAGTATTAATATGGTTAATAAGCTTTAACAGTAAGAGACCTACTGAACCATCTAATTTAAATACTGTGAGAGATTACTCAATACCTCAAAGAAAAGACTTTATAAATTCCATGTTTTCCTCTGAATCAGAAGTAAAACATACATACGCCTGGCACTTAATTCAGTTTGGCTTCAAATGTTTTAGTTAATCTTGTGTATGTAAAACCTAATAATGGAGTTTGAGATATTTTTAAAAATCTCTCTTTTGCCAATGAGTAAAATTTCCCTTTTCCAACAGCAAATATCTTATTAATTTGAGAGTACATGATGCTACAGTAGAGCATAAGAGTTCTGATTAAGAAACTACACTTTATCTTACTGAAATCAACACATAAGGATGTGAATTTAAACTGAAGCCAGAGTACATCCTCTTGCAATGTCAACTGACAATGAGCAAACACAAAATGTTGCTGCTGTAAGAGAAGAAATTGTGTCACAGTTCCCTTCAGGGATTCCAAGGGATTATGAGCTAAACCTGATAGACAAGTTTAGGCTAGTTTGCTTCACCACTCAGAGCTAGAATAATTTTAACTACCTAAAAGTTGACCTAATTTGGCATTCAATGAATAAGCTCTTACCCTGTTTTATTTGTTAACATATTTTTCTGTTATAAAATACACCATTGAAAACCTGGAAAATATTTTAGTCTAAAAAAATAAAATATGCATGTGTATATATGTGGGTACATGTGTGTACATGTGTATAATCTTTAAATAAAATGAGATCACGATATTTAGTTTTCTAACTTGCTTTTTTCACTTAGCAGCGTATTATTAGCAATTCCTCACGCTGATGAGGGCATATCATATTAAATTAACCAATCCCTATAGAGGACATTCAGAATGCTTCTAATTTTTCCCTATACATAATAATACATAACATATACACTAATGCTGAGATCAGCATCCTCATTCACTATATGTTTATGCATCTCTATTTTCCAAGGGTAAATTCCTAAAAGTGAAATAGCTAGATGAAAGAAATATTTTCTAAATCTTCTAGTATATGCTGTCAACGTGCCACTTTATATGCTAATCTTCTTACATTATTTTTAAATTAGCTGAGGCTATAGTAGCTTCTGTGAATTGAAATAAACGACCTGTCTACACCACTTATGAAAATAACACATGATCCAGTCATAATGGGCCTGTGAAAACCGTGCCTGTATAAACAAGTAGGCACAGATTTATTCACAAGAGGCAGTTAGCTGTGGGAAGAGCAGTTCATTCTAGCTCCACCAACTACTGATGTGTGACCTTAGACAGGTCACAATTTTCTCAACTTTCAGCTGAAGTTCTCAGTGTCCTCATCTCTGGGAAGATTAACTGTATTAAATATTATATAGTCTGGCACTGGAGTCTGCTGTATTTTTGAAGCGTGGCATCATGGTGAACAAAGCAGAGACTTTGGGAGTTTGATCAATAGAGATTTAACTTCTGTCTCTCCTGATAACTGTGGACCTTAGGCAAGTCACTTTCTGAAAGTTATTTTTCTCATTCAAGAAAACACCTCATACGCTCACAGAGAGAGTTAAAGAGGTTGTTTGTATATAAAGTTCCTGGCGCATAGTAGGTGCTCTAATTATTCAGGTTTTTTTTTTTTTAATGTATTTCATATCGACAATGAGTGAGAAGATACAAGGATGAGTAAGGCACACTTCCCGCCCTCCAAGAGTGTCCAACTGGTCTATTAGACAGCCTTGTGCACGCCTGCCCAAGGAACGTGTCAGGATGCAGAGCTGGGAAGGCTAAGCAGTCTCGACTGCAGTGCCTAGACCAAGGGGGCAACTGAGAGATTCTGAAAGGGAATTTGATCAGATCTGGAGGCTGATGTGCAGCTTCCTAGAGTCTTCAGACTACGTGAGGTCTGGGAGCCTTCCAGCAGATGGAGGAAGCCAGGACACAGGACTTTCCCCCATGAATCAGTCTGGCCCGTGGTCATACCAAGAACAGCTCAGCAAATGACAGTAGATTCCGCCCAGGGACCACAGTGGTGGGTAGACTTGTCTTAAAGCTCTGCTTCAATTTCAAGACATCTACACCCCTCCTTCACCAACCCTGCATCTAGAACTGTTAAGAATTCTTGACTAGATCAAAGGGTCTCAACTAAGTTTTTCTTAATCCTCTGATATCTATATCTACTTATCTGTTAAAATAAGGAGCAAAAATTCAAAGAAAAAAAAACAGAATTTGCTGGTTTGACAATGGTTTTTCGTATACAAGTACTAATAGTTTTAATTTTATATTGTTTTAAATATATCACAATTATGTGTCAGCCAAGGTGTTCCTAATTTGCATATGGGAATTACACAGAATAGAGTGTGGTGCTCTGCAAAAAAACATGACTTCCAGGAGGGAGTGGCTTTGAAGGAGTCTCTGAAGACCAATCTACCACTGTCAGCGTTCAGTTCAGAGAGTTGGGGCTTCATCATACCCGCTGTGGGAGGGGAGGTTGATCATGCTTCCCATTTAAGACAGTCCTAAGGGGTAACCTAGGTTTATAAAACAAAAACATTTAGCTGTCACTCCAACCAAAAGAGAGAAACTCAATCTGAGAACAAGTTAATAAAACTGCGTGAGGCAGTAAAGGGTGTAAGTCCAAAATAATTTAAGAAAAAGACCTTGGCTCAATAACGGCAACACTACACGGAAAATGCCCTACGGGAGGGAGAGCACCTGGGTCAGCGGTGCCTCCTGATCGCAGTGTAACCCCTGCCCTCCATTTCCCAGGCGGAAGGAAGCCGCAAGCTTCTGTAAGCACCGAGCAGGGAAAGCCATGAGTCAAGGAACCTATGCAAAGGTAAAGAAAAGTTTCATTAACAGAACAAGGATGGAGAAATAGCAAGTGAAACTTCTGGAAACTAAAAATAGATTTCTAATTTTTTTTCTATTTCCAGCTTAAACATTTCATTCAGGGCAGGATGACTGCAGTTTGATAGAAGTCTCCGCAGATTGTTTAATTATAGTTAATATTTCTCCTCTCATTTTGCAAATGTATCTAAATTTTATGCTTGGATTACAAGGCACGGCCTACAACATGAGTTTACAAAACAAACGCTCAAAACTCCTTTCTAAAGTAATTTAAAAAAAACACACACACACACACAAAAACCCCTTCAGCATAGGCGTTCCAAAGAGACACTGACACCTCCTCAGAAGTCCTCTCAAGGCAATCCGTTCGCGGCTCTGGCCGGGACAGACCTAGAGTCGCTGCGGCTGCCGCCAGGACCCAGAGCCCGAGGTCCGCCGGTGGCGGACAGTGAGCTCAGCGGGCTAACACAGGCGGGGCTGGCGGGCCCGCACCACGCCGAGGTCGGCGTCCGAGGGGCCCTGAGACCGCGCGAAGGGGAGGGCCGTGGTCATCGCCGCCCTGAGCGCGTGCGGCAACGGCCCCGGCCCGCGCAGGCTGTGCCATTCTGGGGAGGATTCCGGGGGGCGGAGGGGAGCGGCCGCCGTCCGCACCCGCCGACATCCAGCCCAGTGTCGGAGCCGGTGCGCAGAGCTGGGCGGACGCCGACGGCGCGGGGCAGGCCCGGGAAGCCGGCGCTACTGCGCGCCGAGGGCCCGCACGGCGAGGCCGGGCCGGGCCGCGCGCCGCCGCCCTACCTTCTCTTCGCCGTCGTAGATGCGCACCCCGCGCTGCTGGATCACCAGGGTCTCGTTGATCTCTAGGAGGCCGCTGGTCCACACGAAGCGGTCCATGGTCGCCCCCAGGCCCGCCCCAGCCGCTCGCCTGCGTTCGCGCTCCCCCAGGCGAGCGAGCGCCGGGCGGCCACCGGCGCCCCCTGGCGACTGGCGGGGTGGGAGCGGCGAGCGGGAGCGGCCGGGCTGGTCGCCCTAGAGAGCGCGCAGGGCCCCAAGGGCCCCCTCGGGACGTAGAAACGTGTTTGGAGCGCCCCCTGGCGTTCGGTCCGCCAATAGCCTGCCCGGGACGTCTACCCCATCCTTTGTCTAGCCGGGGTGCAAACCCAGAGCTTACAAAGTGCTTTGATAGAGCCCAGACAGCAGCTGGACTTCCTTATTGTGCATTATTCCTGCATATTTGTGTCGCTTTTCGTCAGTGCCCAACATGTTGCCACGTTCATTAAAGGCCATAAGTAATTTTTTTCCAAATGAATATTTATGGCCTGAATTTTTATATAGCTGCAATTGAAAACGAGAGTCCTGATTTAATGTGTGATTTCGATTTACATGTAGTCTCAGCACTCTATTTAGTTTCTTCACAGCAGGCACTGTAAGCCTTAGCCCTTGCCCTTACTAGTTATTAACCCCCTGAGACAGCCAGAAACAACAGCCAGGCTTCAACTGAGTCGCAAGGTATGGGTTTCTGTTAGGCTAATGCTAACATCGTGGCCTAAGTTGTTTCAGCTCTTGAGCCCTAAAATAGGAAGACCCCCTTACCACATCCTTGTGAAACCAAACTGAAGGACACCAAAGCTGACCTCAAGACTAGGTCACTCTTGACCAATCAGAAAGACTCATGACCCCAAACCCCTTACTCGTGATGACTAGTGATTTTTCTCTGTAAAACTTTTTGTCTGTAAACTATCTAGGAGTTGAGCCTTTTGAGAATTACCTTCCCATTCTCCTGGGAGGCGTAATAAAATAGCCAATTTTTCTCCACTGCATTCTCAGTATTTAGCGTTTGGTTCTGCTTGCGCTGGATGGGCGAACTCCTCCTGTTTGGTAACACAGTGAGTAAGTAATATTTTGTGCCCGTCTTTTTTTTCCCCATTAAGATCATTTTCATTTAAACATTTCCAATATTAACACAGACCTCATGAATTTTATCTAGACGATATTCTAACATATAGATCTCCCATAATTTACCTATGGGTTGGTCCCCACAAACTGGTCCCTGGCAGCTGCCCTCACCTGCTGGCCCTCTACTGCTGCCCTTTCATTTTATTTCTCTATTTAGCATTATAAATGGAACACCTATAGTTGTACTTCTACAACTGATACATTTATTCCTTGTAGGGCCATTTTAGAGTGTCTTCCCAAAACAGAATTATTGGTTTAAAGAGTTCGAACACATTTTAGAGCGCCTGCCAAGTATTCAGGACTAATTCAACCAGGATGCAGTGCCACCAGCACATGGGTCTTTTCCTAGGCCAAGTAGCTTCAGCCACTTTAGACATCATTTTGTTATTTTTTGCTACTTTACAGTTACTTTGTTCTTGTTTCTTTTTTTAATTATTTGCTCATGAGGCTATTTTTCAGTACCTTTTAATGAACAGAAAATCATTGTCCTTAAGAATGGCTAACTCTGTGAAGTGGGACAGCTGCCACTTAAAAGCATAGGAATATTTAGACCAAATTAACACAGGTCAGGAGAAGAGACACAGAAAAGCAGATGGAGAAGGAGCTCGTTAAAAAACAAAATTCAACCGAGTAAATTTAAAGATCTATTTGGCTTTATTAAGCTATTCATCTAGCAAGTAGAAAGGTGCTCTGAGAACAGATTTTATAGGAAGAAAAGTGGGGCAAGGGAGCTCTTAGGAAAGAAAAGAAAGGATTATTTTGGGGCTGAGACATCTTTTCTTTGAGAGAAGAAAGGGGAAAGGGGTTCTATTATGTAGATTGCCTCTTCTTTCTATGGAGGATGGAGACAGCCTGTGTGACAGATTACCATATTGGTGATTAACCAGAAAATTCCTTTCTGGTTGATTAAGATTGTTTCTGGGAGAGGTTGAAATTGCAATTAGATCAAGTATTAAATCTAAGTCTGGTATCATGGGCTTTTAAGCACAAGTGATATCATTATGAGACTGTGATTTTTGTTTTTTTTTTTAACAAGCTTTTAGTGAGATAGGTAGACAACCAGCAGAGTGTAATGCCCTGGAAGCCAAGTGAAGAGAGTACGTCAGGGAGAAGGAAAGGTGGACTCTGTACAGTTGTGCTGATGGCCAAGTGCTGTGGGGACTGAGGAGTGATCAATCACTGCTTTTACCACGAGGAGTTATTAGTGGCCTTGACAAGAGTGGGTCCAATGGCATGGAGGAAGAAAAAGTCTTAATGGAGTGGTTTTAAAGAGAAAAAGAGGAGAAGAATTATAGGCAGGAAGTATAGACAATGCTAAGGAGTTTTGCTGCGAAGGTGAGCAAAGAAATATGTTGGTAATGGGAAGGGGAAGTGAGATTAAGAGGGAGTTTAGTTTGTTTTTGTTTGTTTATTCGTTTTTAAGGTGGAAGAAAGAATACATTTAAATGCTGATAGCAGTGATTGAAGGCAAAAAAAATTGACAAGATATGAGATGGGGAAGAGTTGCCCGAGTGATACACTTTAGTAAGTGAGAGAGAACGCACAAGGGAGGATCAGAGCTATTTCTAATGCCAGAGGAGAACAGAGTATGTGGGTGCAGACGCTGAGAGGTGGGTAGATTTTGTGCCTCAGATCTGCAAAAATTCTCTTAATTGTTTCAATTTTGTAAGAAGAGGAAGCCTGGCTGGGAGAGGAGAGAGGGTGAGAGGAAGTATGAAGGCACTAGGGAAAGATGGTATCGTAAATCAAAATTAATTTTAGACCCTAGAATAAAGAATAAAAAGCATTGGCAGCCTGGGAGACACAGATTCAGGTAACAACTTAAATTGCATTCCACCAAGACAAAGGGGAGGCCATCTTTTATAGTAAAAGTTCCAGCCCAGGTTCCCAATTAGGTCCCATTTATGTAAATGAGGTATCCAAATTGTGCAATTCTTATTGGATAGGACAGGTCTAAGCCCATTGGTAGAAAAATGTGTCAAAGAAAGAACATCTAAACCTGTAGAAAAATTTTATAAGAGTTTATCTGAGCCTAACAGAGGACACACCTGGAAGCAAGAAAGACCTCGACAGACAGAAAAATGCTTCCTACAGTGACAGTTTGCAGTTTCATATATACATTTGGAATTAAGGCAGGAACATAAGGAAGATTACATGAACGTGGAAGAAAGCAAGGCAAGGAAATGTCTATAATTGGATTACAGGATAGTTAATAAGATTATGTGCTCTCTTGAGAGTGGTCACGTTTTATAAAAGAGGGGTCTGAAAAAGAGGCATTTCAAAGGTATGTTAACCTAGATGCACAAAACCAAGTAAAAGAAACATGACCGGTGTCTAGTTAACATCTGGTTTCCATTTGTATATATTTTGGGGCTGAATTTGTGTTTTTAACAGTAACCATTCACTTTTCCGATTCTTCTATTGAATTTTTAAATTAGGAATTTTTTTTTTAAATTCTAGAATATTTTTAAGTTCTGAAAACAGTCGAGTGTTCTAATTACATCTACTTAGAGTTCTCGTTATATACTTTTAATAGTTTTCTTCTATTACATCTCTGAGTTCTGCATTCTGCAGTAGCCTTCTATTCTAATCCCTTTGTTCTTTCTCTTTTAAGCAACTGTAGGAATTGTTAAAGATAGTATAAATGGAGCCACTTTAAAATGAAGCCTGTGCTGCCATCCCAGAGGAATTGCTTTGCATGTTTTATGCCTCAAATCTTTGGAATGTTTAAACAGGGCAGAATTACCGTTAGACTGGGCCTAAAGCCACATTGTGTCCTGAAAAACTGTTTGCAAGAATTACAAGAAAGCAGATATTATGATTACTGGACTGATGACTATCGGACTGAAAATTAAAAACATTCCTTAGAATTAACATCACTGTGTATGTTACCTGTACCCATAGAAATGCCTACCTTCTTTTGGTATAATTGTTCCTCTTCCGCTTCTCATAACCCCTTATCTTTGTCTTCTAATCAGAACACTATTTGGGCTTCTGCCTGAATCAGTGCATCCCAAACAGCTATTCTATTGATCTCAAAGAAATGCTGCTGCCTTTCACTTTGAAAGGTCTTTTATCTTTGGGTTAGCAGGGTTTGGAATGAGTCACCTCAAGATATGCCTCTGTGGTATGTGGATTATTTGGGGTTAAAAGCAGCCGAGACCCTGTGGGCTCAAGAGAAATTTCTGCCACCCCGTCCCCTTAACTATCTAGAGGAATTTGAATTTAGAGGCCTTGCCCATAATAAGTGATTGACAGAGATAACCTTTTTTGACCTACCTATATGGCAGGGCAAACTACTCATTACTGAATATGTGCTCTCCCTGCAATGACCTTCTGAAGCCCCAAGGTGACTTACTTCATCCCTGGTTCAGAATGCCATATCTACCTCATTTTCTCTTTCTGCCTCTGAACCTCTCTTGTATGCAGCGTTTCTGACTCTCTCATGTATGTGAGATTCCTGTGCACACAAAATTAAATTTGATTTTCTCTTGTCATTCTGTCTCATGTTGATTTGATTAACCAGCCAAAAGAACCACAGGAAAGAAGGGGGAATTTTTCCCATTCCGCATTTTGCCATTCCCTTAAATGGCTCATAATTACTTTTGCCTTTATCAGGGTATGTGGGACCACCCACACACACACACCGACGCCTATGCAGGACAGCCTATGAGGATCTCATGTGGAATGGATTGACAGGTGTTTTTCCCCCCAGGTGACTAGAGGTGATGAGGCCAGTAAGTTGAGAACTTCTCTTCGGAATCACTTCAAGACAGGCCTCTCAGTCCTCAACCTACTCACTTATTCAACAAATAATTTTAAGACATTTATTGAGTGCCTACTATGTGTCAGGCACTGTCCTGGTGTTTCAACTCCTCTCCAGTGCTGCTGGCAAGAGAAGCAGTTGGTGTCTCTCAAGGTGGGCAGGGTAGGGACTAGAGTGAGGGGAGTGAGACACTCTCCTCTGATGCAAAATTTAAAGGGTACCCAAAAAACTCAGTGATGACAAAAGATACTTTAAAGCAAAAGTTTTTAAAAATCAAAATTTATTTTAAAAATCCATGATGAATAAAATATTCATTTTAAATAAAGGCAAGATCCTATAGGCCAGGATTAGTGCAAGGAGACTGAGGCCAAGCCATTCACAGGAAACCACTTGCCTCACCCTGGTGCCAGTCTTTTGAGCCCCACAGTTGCCTGCCCACATGGGCAGAGAGGGGTGGAGGTCAGGCTCCCTCTCTGATCCTGGGGCTCCATGTCTCCCCAAATCATGGACTCAGTGATCCATAGCACAGGCATTATGAGAAAGCCAAGACTCTAACAAACAGAAATCATCTCTTCTTCACTGAATTAAATTGCCACCTTTATCGTGTTCTGAAATCTTGTGCATATTCTGGTCTATTTCTGACTTTTCTCATCTGTATTTCATATTTTTCAGTATATATCACTAAAAGTTATTTGGCAACTTTTCAATCACTGTAATATGCCATCATCACATATCATCATTTACGTTCATTTCCTGATTTTTGAGCATTATATTCTTTATAATTTTTTTAGTCTTTTTTTAATTAAAAGTAACCTAAGTGTCATGTGACCTAAGTGTCCTAGTCTGATGTGGAACTGTGCATTTTTTCCTGGGCTTTGCAATGATCAAAATACTAGGCATTGAGGACATGAAGACAAGGAATATTTTCTGCCCTTGAGGGGCATATAGAAATTAGAAGTCTATCATGTGACAGCTGCTGGGATGGACACTTACACAAGAATTTCCTGTTTCCAGGCTGGAATAAGGAGAAATGTCATCTGTGTCAGATATGCCGAGAAATGAGAGGAGGCCAGAGCACCTGCCTAGTGATCCATCCAAGAACGAGAATAGGGAGTCTGTATTAGTCAGGGTTCTCCAGAGAAATAAAATCAATAGGAGAAATAGAAAGATTTATTATAAAGAATTGGCTTGTGCAATTATGGAGGCTGGCAAATCTAAAAATCTGCAGGGTAGGGGGCAGGCTGGAGACCCAGGAGCGCTAAGGCTGCGGTGCAAGTCCAGAGGATATCTGTCTGGAGCACTAAGAAGAGCAGATGTTCCAGTTCTAGTCTGAAAGCCATCTGCTCCAAAATTGCTCTGGCTGGGGTTGGGAGGCGGGGAGAGGGTCAGCATTTTGTTCTATTAAGACCTTAAATGATTGGATGAGGCCCACCCACACTATGGAAGGCAACCTGCTTTACTCAGAGTCTACCAATTTAAACGTTAATCTCACGCAAAACACCCTCACAGAAACACACAGAATAATGTTTGGCCAAATATCTGGGTAGCCTGTGGCCCAGTCAAGTTGACATAGAAAAGTAACCATCGAGGGGTAGCTCTATAGTGTAGTGGTTAGCACATCTGCTTTACTTGCAGAAGGTCCTGGGTTCACACCCTAGGTGGAGCCACGGACCACACCCCGGGTGCGCCAGGTCTCGGGTGCTCACCGCTCTTTGGTGGGGAGAAGCCCCGCTTTCAGAGATCCAGTTCTTAAAAGAGAGATGGCAACATCCATAGGTAAGGAGTGGAAAAGGGGGAGGGATATTAAAGAGGGGGAAAAAATAGAATTAAATTAACCATCCAAGCATTTAAATAACGGCAGCCAGACATCCAATAGATAGAGCAGTCAGGACTCCCATGGTTCAGTCCTCAGACCCCTGACTTGGGAGAAATATCTGCAGATGACAGCGAGAGCGAGGGGAAGCTGAGAAGCCAGCAAGGACGAGAAAAAGACCTTCTCACCCTCAAGATGCTGTAATCAAGATTAAGACTGTCTCCCTCAGTCAAATCCCTAAAGAGAAATAATAAAAGTATAAGTTGGTGGGCTCTGAGAGTTCTACTATATGTGGGGAAACTGGTATAGGATTCTCTGTTTGTGGTTCTCATAAAAGACATTTTGTAAATCCCTGTGCAAATAAATGAATATGAAAACTTGATTGAAATGGGTGTTTGGAGAATATATTCAAATTAACCCCAGAAAAGATATTTTAAAACCTAAAATTGAATAAGTTATCAAAGAGTTACAAAAACAAAAACAAAAAACACTTCAGGATCAAACAATTTCACAAGTAAATTCTTTTAAACCTTGACACAACAAAAATTTATTTTACCACATAAACTTTTCCAGAACACAAAGTTTCTAAATTCTTTTTATGAAGCTAGAAAAACTGATTACAAAACCCAACAAAAATACTATAAGATAGTATATAGAAAAGGGTCATACATAAATATGAATGCAAAATCTTACATATTTGCAAAAACAAATAAATAATATTAAAAGAATGGTATCGCATAAGTAGATTTTATTGAAGGAGCACAAATACTATTCAACATTAGAAAATCTGTTATCAAAATTTAACAAATAGAGCAAAAAAATCAGATGATCATCAAGTTATAGTAAAAAGACATTTGACACAATTCAATATCTCTAATTTAAAAAAACATCTTAGGGACAGATGAATACTTTGACATATTAAGAACCTTGTCCAAAAACTCAGTCGGACAATAAGGAGCAATTTCTTCCCCCTCCCCCCTTCCCCTCTTTCCTCCTTTCTCCCTTCCCCGCTTCCCTCCTCCCTTCCTCCTTCTTTTCTTCCTTCATCCCTCCTCCTCCCTCCCTCCCTCAAAGTTGATTTATGTGTAACTTACATATCATAAAAATTACCAATTTTGAAATATGCAACTTGAGTTTTGACTACAATCACATAACCACAGCCATTATATAATAGAATATTTTCATCATCTCAAAAAGTTTCCTTGGGACACTTTAATTCAATTTACTCCCTCAACTTCCTGGCCTCTAAGAACAACTGATCTACTTTTTATCACTACAGTTTTGCCTTTTCTAGAATTTCATGTAAATGGAATCAAAAGGTATTGTCGTCCTTTGTACCTGGCTTCTTAAATGTAGCACCATATTTTTATGACTCATCCTGTTGCATTTATCAGTATTTTTTACCTTTTTATTGCTGAGTAGTGGTCAATTATATGGCTCTAACACAATTTGTTTATCCATTCATCAGTTGGAGTTTTGGTTGTTTTCTGCTTAGGACTATTATGAATAAAGCTGGTATAAACATTTGTGTACACATTTTCATTTCTTTTGGGTAAATACCTAGGAAAGTAATTGCTAGATCACATGGTAAGTGCATGTTTAACTTCGTAGGAAACTGCCAAACTGTTCTCTTAAGTAGCTATATAATTTTGCATTACTACCAGCAATGTATGAGTTCCGGTTCCTCACCAAATCTGGGTATTTTTGATTTTTAAATATTATCAATTTTAGTGGCTGCATAGTGAGTGGTATTTCATTGTGATTTTAACTGCATTTTCCTGATGTCTGTGATGTTGGACATCTTTCCATGTGCTTACTTTCAGTTCCTGTATCTTCTTTGGAGAAGTGCAAACATTTTTGCACCTTTTAAAAACTGAGTTGTATGAGTTTGTATATATTCTGGATGAAAGTCGTTTATCAAATATGTTCTGCAAATATTTTTTCTTACTTTGTAGCTTGCCTTGTAGTTTTCTCAAGTGTCTTTCAAAGAGCAAATATTTTTAATTTTGGTGAAATCCAATGTATTTTTTCCTTTATAGTTCATGTTGTCTCCTATATAAAAAATTTGCCTTACACAAAGTCACTAAGATTTTCTCCTATGTTTTCTTCCAGAAGTTTTATACTTTGGGTTTTTACGTTGAGGTCTACATTCATTTTGACTTTTATATTTTGTTTTATTTTTGTTTTGTTTTTACGAGGGTTGAAGAGTCACAGTTAATATTTTGTATGTGCAAAGCCAGTTGTTCCATACCATTTTTTGGAAAGATTACCCTTCTCTTCCATTGAGCTATCTTAGAAACTTTGTAGAAATTTGAGTATATTTTCTATTGTATTCCATTGATTTGTCTTTCTTAACATCAATACCACACTCTCTTAATTATTGTGGCTTTATAATACATCTTGAAATCAGGTAATGCTAGTCTCCCAACGTTGTTGTTTCAAAATTGTTTTGTCCCTCTAGATTCTTTGCATTTCCATTTAAATTTTAGAATCCAACTGTTAATTTCAGTAGAAAAGCCTTGTAAGATTTTGACTAGAATGGGATTGAATAGATCAACTTGAAGAGAATGGACATTTTCATAGAGTCTTCCAATCTATGAGCATATTCACTCTCTCCATTTAATTAGCGTTTATTTATCTTAGCAATATTTTGCACTTTTCCATGGAATGTTTTTACCAGAACCTCCTAGTTCCATTCGTCCCAATCCTACCTGACCTCTTCAGAGCCCAAACACTGGACCATTCCCTCTTTCTTGAGGTTCCTTCCTCCCTGGAATTTGTGTCCTCATCTGGTCCTTGTCTTTTTTCTCTCCCTTAGATTGCCTGTCCCTGTTCCCTCACAGGTGCTTTCCCTGTTTCACATAACCACAGGGGAACAACCGAAGCTGATCATTGTTACTCCCGGTGGCTGTAGTTTCATGGTCAGCTGTGTGTGGTGAAGACCTGTTCTGGAAGGAAGTCTTCTCTTTGGATCTTTTAGAAAACAGTCTGCCTTCCAACAATTGTGGGATGATGATATAAAAAAGTATATTAAAAAAATACCATTCTTGGAGTGGGTGAGCCTGGAGATTAGAGAATTGCCATGTTAGAAAACCTAGAAGTTCTGTAGGTTTTCCTACTCACTATCTCAGCCTATTGAGATCTCCGCAGTTTTGAGTTACTTCCTTTTTTGGCTATGCCCACTTAAAAACACTGAAATTCACATAAAATTAACCACTTTCAAATGGACAGCTCAGTGACATTAACACATTCACAGTGTTGTACAACCACCACCTCTACATAGTTCCAAACCATTTCCGTCACTGTTAAGTAAAACTCCTTACCTGTTAAATGGTCTCTCCCCATTCCACTCCTCATCAGCCCCTGGCAAACACCAATCTGTGTTAAGTCTCTATGGATATATCTATTCTGGATCTTTAAAATTAATGGAATCAATCATACCATATGTGTGAATTTTTGTGGCTGGCTTCTTTCACTTAGTAAAATGCTTTGGAAGTTCTCGAGTCACTTTTCAACCATTCTATTTTGTTAAACTGTTCTCTTTCACTTAATGGGAATCCCTAGTTACCCAATCTATGCGATGAACCTTTAGTAAA
>NW_024350325.1:10533338-10534249 GCF_902729225.1 Pteropus medius | reverse complement strand
AAAAAAAAAAAAAAACACAGAGAAAGACAGGAAAAATCGACTACCGTTTGAGAGCCAGCTGTGGAAGCCCTCACACCCGCGCAGTGGAGGTAGAAATTGCATGCTGTCTCCACGCTTAAATCCTGACTGAACCAGTCCTGCCCAGGCATAATGCACCTATCGGGCACGGTGGAGAAACGCTATGAACCCAGTGCTTAAAATCAGAAGGGCACAGCCCGGAACTCCCTAGCTCTCCCCGACTCCCACCCCCAAAATCTTCCTAGCTCTGAATTATTTTGTTTTGTCTTGTGGACTGGGTGTTCGATATTTTTAGATGAGAATTGAAAGATTATGGCAGCACATTTAAACGCACAAATACACAAAATGTCTACAACAGATGCTATTTTAATCTTCACAGGAGCATTATAACATAAGGGTCTGTCTTCATTTTATCCCTTTCTCTTCCTCTTTTTTTGTATCTGGTTATTGCGTAGTACAAACGAAATGACACCCTAAACAACACTTTTCCCATCTGCCTTCCTCAATGGACTGTGAGCATCTAAAGACACGTCCTATCTGTTATACAGCAGGAATTTTGCAAGGCGACTCCTACCACGTTACAGGTCCAGGACAAAGAGCGTTTTTTGATTTGAAAACCCGACAGCCCGGAGCAGCCTCAACCGAAACCCGAAGACGCAGGACCCGCCCCGCAACCGTAGCCCAGGCTCCGCCCCCTGCGCTCATTGGCCCATTCAATTCACGCCGGGGCCAATGGGCGGCGGCGGCCGCCGCGCCTCCTGAAAACCAAGACCCCGGCGGCGTACGCAGCGAGCAGAGGCTTCAACCAGAGGGAGCGCGAGGCAGTTAAATCCGAGACGAATCGTCCTATCCCGCACTGCGATGAGCACCCCTGTCGTGCCCTCGGATTTGCA